>NW_026652290.1:40470730-40572844 GCF_009828535.3 Hylobates moloch | reverse complement strand
ATAACATTATAACAATAATAATCATTGTTACCAATTTTGCTTGTGAGAAAAGTAGTATTACCAATGGGAAAATCATTGTACAGATTGATGAAATCCCTTGAAATCTTGTTTGTGTAATACGGGACTTTGGTCTAATGTGTTGGAAAAGACCTGGTTGAAGGTAAGAAAGGATGGGAGCTTTGTAGTATACACATAAAGTGCTCATATTCTGGAGTTATTCTTTCTGAAATCCACAAAATCCAGCAGTGTAATCTACTCAGACGGAGATGAAGGAAAAAAACAAAACAAATGAAGCAAGAACCTGTTGGCCAAAAGGGGTGAGGAAGCAGGGTCGTATCCATCTGCAAGAAGAAAACAGAGAAGGGATATGAGGGGGGTGGATATGTGGATATGAGAAGGCCCTCCTGAGTAAGGGCCATTGTTTCTGGAGGGGTGGGGAGTGAACGACTGATGTAAGTTCAAGTTTGTTGTGGGTGCCTGCTTTGATCCTCTGCTTGGTGACTCCATTCTTCTTCTCTCTGAAGGCTACTTCAACAGAGGGTGCAGAGGTAAACACGGCAGAACTGGCCCCCAAAGCTTTATCCACTGAATGTCAGTTTTTCCTTATAATTTCTTCCAGGCATAAGGAAATCGGAGGCATGTTTCTGTCTGGCTATTACAGTTCTCCTACTAGATCCTGAGGCCAAACTATTCACATGCCATTGTTCCTGAATACCATTATGGACATGATCATCTCATTTTGGCTATCCATGCATAGGGTTGGAGACGGAAAGCTCTGGACTGATGCAGATCTGCATTTAATCCCTGCTCTTACACTTACTTGTTGCATGACATTAGGCAACTCATCTATGTCTTTAAAACTTGGGTTCCTTACTTACAAAGAGGTGACCAGCATATTAGTACTAATATCACGTTCAGAGGGTGGTTTCTGAAGGTTAAATGGGTGTAAGTGTTTAGTGCATTACTCATCCAGCAGTCAACACTTAATGATGTCAGACCTCATCATTGTCCTTATTTTTTTTGTTCCCCACTCTGGGAACTTTTATCTCTGCGCCCTGTAGATATGCTGCTGTGACTGCTGACTTGAATGTTACAGGATCCCCAGCAAGATCTGGGGTTCTCTCTGTTCTTGAATGCATTGTTTAGGTGAGGAGATTGATTCCAAGTTACTTTTCTACTTAGGTGCCTCTGTGTTTGGAGATATGGCCACATAGCTCAAGTGTATCTGGGGTGTCTTCGGTTTTCAGATACCTGTTTTTCCTCTAGGAGAACTCTTCATCTATGTCCTTTAAAATATTTGTCCTATAATCACAAGGGTTTATATTTCTCTGCCCACTCCTCCATACTTCCTGGTTTTCTGGGAGTGCAGAGGCAGACAACTGCAAAGGAGAGCCCCCCAAGGATTTGGGTGATGACTTTGAGCCAGGCTGACATCCATGTCCAAGGGCAAATGCAGTCTGGTTGCGGGGATACAATGCAGAAGTCTTACAACAGTGGCAATATCAACATTGTGGGAGCATGCACGTGTGTGTGTAGGAGTGTGTGTGTGTGTGTGTGCTTGCGCTTGCATGTGCGTGCATGTGCAGTAGGGTCCTACTACAGGTTGGTGGAAAAGATCCCTCTGGTTCTAGAACAAAAATCTAACAGCAACCAAGAGTCCAGTTCCAAGAAAGAGAAAGGAAAGGGCTAGTTAGGCAGGGCATCTGGATTCTGAATAGGGGCTGAGTCCTTGGCTCAGACACAGAGGAGAATGGAGAAATGGGGTGATGACAGAGACATCTTTAAAATATTTGTGGGCCAAGGGTAGGATGGCTCCAACTTGTCTGGGATGTATTTATCCTTAGCACACTTGGAATAACATAGCAGCAACAGCAGCAATTGACACTTACTGAGACTGCTATGTGCCAGACCCTGAGACAAGCACTTTCCACACACCACATCCTGCCATTCTTATGATGATAGTGCTGTGAAGTAGGGATGAAACCAAGTCCTTGCTGACTCCAATCCTGTACTTCCAATCAATGCTGGTGAGGGCCCCAGGCCCCCTATAGCAAGACTAAACATGGGCATGCGTGTGGCTGGGCTGAGTCTGTGGGATTAGCTCTGGAGTTGGGTGTGTCTGAGCCCTGGGTAGAAGGGGATGCTATCCTAATGGAAAAACACAGAATAAAGATGGTGTCCACCAAGATGTAAATGAGATTTAGAGAAGACTTGATAACTTATCAGGTGGGTGGGTAGTCTTGAATTTCAACAACTGCAGATCCTATCTAAGACCACTTTTGTCTTGTGACAACTTAGTTAAACATGACTTTAGTGTGGATATCAGTGGCTAATTTTGAGCCCATTCTATGATTGGAACGAAGACTTCCCTGTCATAGGTGAGCGACAACTATCTGGTCTGGTGGTATAGGGGTAAAATAATTTACTAAGACAGTTGTAGATAAAGAAAGGCAGATTTATTAGAGAAAGTATGAAAATACATTACAAGGTTGCAATGGGAAGCACAGCCAGAGAGGAGCTGACTGCAAAGAAACAAAGGCTTGCTGGATATTTATAGGATAGTTCCTGGGCTCCAGGGGGCTATGTGCAGTACTGATAATGCCAAGGTTGTAGTGAGCTAACTTGCAGGTGTCTGGTGATAGTTGGGTGCAGGAAGATTCTGAGTTATTTGCTCAGAAGAGCTGTGTGTCCTGGGCCACGAAGAAAGGCAAATTTATAGTTTGTCTGCTTTCTCTCTTTGCTTTCCCTTGGTACTTCTAGTCTGACTTTTTCCCCCTAATTAGGATTCTGCACATCCTATGCCTTCCTCTCAGGAGCCTTGCAGTCAAAGTGTGTTGGAGTGTCCGAGGGCCGAGTCATTGAGTAATGGGGCCTCTGCCCTCTCAGCCCCACTGCCACCCAACTGAGGTTCCCTGGATGGGGGTGTATGCCATGGGGAAAAGGAATGGGATGATGTGGATCCCCCTGGGGTTGCAGGTCATCCTCCCAAATCCCCACTCTCCCTGTCTACCCACAGGACCAGTCAGCATTTCTGTAATTCCTCTTCACTCTGGGGCGTTATGATCAGAAAATATCATGTACCTTTTGCTGCAATCTTGGCTGAAAGAACCCCACACTATGCTTGAATGTCTTTGATTCACCATCTGAGCAGAGACCTCAAACTATAAAGAAAATCAGTCTCTTGATGCCCATGTTAAGAAAAAATTTTCTTGGATTTCATGACTCTTTAGGAACAGTGAGCTTATGGGTGAAGACCAAGAGTTTAGTGCAGAATTCCCTCATCATTTTTCTCTTCTTGAGCAAAACCTTGTCTGATTTGGGGTTGTAATGTTCAAAATCATTTTCTTTTCACTTCGCCTTTTTTTCTTAAGTAGTGGTTTCTGGAAATCTGAGCTGCTTTGTGCTCTCTGACCAGTCTGTGCCAGGTCATGAACGTACACACCAACTCTCAAGACACCAGAAAAATCACCCTTTAGAGGAATTATCTAGAAAACTAGCCCCCATGCAAAGTGAATAACCTTTTCAAAATATAATCTACATTAAGATTTTTGAAACTAACACATTCCTCGATCATAGCAACCAAATGAATTACTTAAAGTGGGTTTGGTTCCTGCTTTCATTAAGGGAGTATTTTCAGGAAATTAGAGGTCTAATGTAAACGTGGCTCCTTTTGGTTTTTCCATTTTCTTTGTCTTCAGGCTGTTTGCTGCCACTTTCATCCGCCCCTTATCTCAGTCTGCCAGTGATGGTTTGTGTCTCTGGTCGCTGGGTCAGATCCAGGGCTAATTCACTCACCTCTGATTTCTAGTTCCACCCTTATGATGAAAGCATTCTTAAATCTGATATTCACATAAAAAAGGATTTGATTGTCTTTGACACGTCTCTGCAGTTAGTTAATCATGTCTTGAGCACAGAAAAATGGAATGAAAATGGAAATAAGATTTCTTTAATAGGAAGAGTCCTGCTAAGACTTGTCTGTCCCTGAGCTGAGATATGCTAATTTACCTTAAATCTTTCCATAAACCACATTCCAAATTCCAGTTTATAAATCTTTATCCTATTTCTCAAACCTCATCTCATACTTTTTATGTAATCTGGTGGGCATAGATATTCTCTCAGTGAATCTGAGGAAATCTGGAATGACCAAGGATCTAAAATAAGTAACACAGTTGCTCATGTTCCTGGGCCCTATAGTAGAATTTCCTTCTTCAGAGAAGGGGAGAACAAGGTAGATAAAGAAAGGAGCATTTCATCTTGCAGCAGCTTGGAAGATAGCTGGGAGTTTAATTTTTATATATAAAAAAGCAATCAAACCATCCAATACAGCCCATTTTCAACCAAAAGTATTTCAGAATTACCTGGAGATTTATCTAAAATTATGTAAAAATTATCTAGAATTACCTAAAAAAATTGTACTATTTCATTTCCCTTCTGTTACTTGATATGGATACCCACCTACTATTTATTAGTAGTAGATACAGACTATTTAAGAGACAAAATATTATATTCCAAAAAGTGTGACCCTTAGAAACCAAAATTCCAGAGAAGAGTTCTTTGTAATTGGCAAGGTTGGCTCTGATTGAGTGTCAAACTTCCTGTACAATGATGGATCAACTTAGAAATTTGATTGATTCAAAGCATTCTAAAATTGTACAACTCTCTCAGCAATTGTATTATTTACATGTCTTCTTTTATTATTTTCCATTGAATGATGTTTTCACGTACACTTAGCTGCTTATAAGGGCAATATTTTAAAATCAGAGCAATTTCTTTAAAATTAAAATGTTTTGGCAGGGCATGGTGGCTCACGCCTGTAATTCCAGTACTTTGGGAGGCTGAGGCAGGTGGATCACGAGGTCAGGAGATCGAGACCATCCTGGCTAACACGGTGAAACCCCATCTCTACTAAAAATACAAAAAATTAGCTGGGCGTGGTGGCGGGTGCCTGTATTCCCAGCTACTTGGGAGGCTGAGGCAGGAGAATGGCGTGAACCCAGGAGGTGGAGCTTGCAGTGAGCCGAGATGGAGCCACCGCACTCCAGCTTGGGCGACAGAGCCAGACTCTGTCTCAAAAAAAAAGTTTCAGAAAAATACGTTTTAAAATGCACTGTAATTACCCAAACAATATTACACTGTTACATATAGTTTAAGAATAATACTGGATTAAGAAAATGTGGCACATATACACCATGGAATACTATGCAGCCATAAAAAATGATGAGTTCATGTCCTTTGTAGGGACATGGAAGAAACTGGAAAACATCATTCTCAGTAAACTATCGCAAGGACAAAAAACCAAACACCGCATGTTCTCACTCATAGGTGGGAATTAAACAATGAGAACTCATGGACACAGGAAGGGGAACATCACACTCTGGGGACTGTTGTGGGGTGGGGGGAGGGGGGAGGGACAGCATTAGGAGATATACCTAATGCTAAATGACGAATTAATAGGTGCAGCAAACCAACACGGCACATGGGTACATATGTAACAAACCTGCACATTGTGCACATGTACCCTAAAACCTAAAGTATAATAATAAAACAAAAAACAAATAAAAATAAATAAATAAAAAAAGAATAATAAAAAATGTAATTCATAAACTCACTCCTTTAATACAACAAACCTGATTAATATTCTATGTTCCTTAATAGACTTTCTCCCATGTATAGCTTTACAAAGTGGTAGTTGATGAGTAAATACAATTTGTGATTTTTTTATATGAGAACAAACTCAATATGTAAATTACTTAATAGATTTTTAACTTATAAAAATTTTCTCATATCTATTATAAAAATAAAAAAAGGATTTGATTTCAGTAAGCGTACATTTGGAAAGAAAGTTGATCCTCATATAAACTCAACCATAGACCATTCAGTGTGTTGCAAGTTATAAATGCCATGGAGGAAAAAAATCAAGTAGAGTTAGGAAGATTGGGAGTACAGGGTTAGTTGGTCAAAGGGTTGGGGAGGATAGACCTCATTTAGAAAGTGGCAGACCTCATTAAGAAAGTGAGGGAGTGAGTCACACAGACACCTGGAGGAAGAAAATGCAAGAGAGGGTAAACAGTTGGTGCAACACCCTGAGGTGGGAGCAGGCTTGGGAGGCCACGCAACAGGAAGGACAAAAGTGCACTTGTTGTGTAGTTAAGATTGGGGGTGTAGCAGGATATAAATCAGAGAGGTGAGGGGTGGCAGATCCCCAGAGGGTCTTCTTGTTCATTGCAAGCAATTTGGCTTTTGTTGGGTAAAGCAGAGGTTTGAAGAGAGGAGTAATTTGAAAGGATCACTCTAGCTTCTGCTTTGAAAATCAATTATAGGGGACAAGGGAAGGACCAGTGCAAAGGCTAGTGCAATAATCCAGGCAAGAGATGGCGGTAGCTTGGATCGGCAGAGATGGCCATGAGAAGTGGTCACATGGCTGAGTTCTGGCTATATTTGGAAAGCAGGTTCACTGGGACTTACTGGTGGCTTGGGAGTGATATGCTGGAGAAAGAGAGGTGTAAGGATGCCTCCAAGGATTCTGATCTGTGCAGCTGAAAAAAGATGAAGTTGCCATCAACCAAGATGAGAAGGATGGTTGGAAGAGCAGAATTTGGGAGAAGAACAGGGATTCATTCTTGACAGGTTAATGTTGTGATGTCTGGAATATAGACAAGTGAAGGCGTTTAGTCAGCAGGTGGACATGTGAACCTGAAGTTCAGGGGAAAAGTGTAGACGGCAGGTGTAACTGCAAGAGTGTAATCAGTATAGAGATGGTGTTTCAAACCAGTTAACTGGATGACATCATGTGGGGAGTGAGTGTGGACAGAGAAGAAAAGTGCTTCAAGGACTGAAACTTGAGGTGGTGGAGAGAAGAGGAGATGTGAAGCAGTAGCCTGTGGGTCCTGAAGAAAGATGAAAAATTTCCTGAAGAAAGAGAAATTGCTCCACTTTGACAGAGGCTGCTTATAGCTCAAGGTAAGGGGAAGATGCAGGACTGAGGATTCCTGAGCAACATGGTAGTAATTGGCGATATTGACAACAGCATAAAGACATCATAATTTAAACTAATTATTAACAAAATTGAAATTTAAAGAAGCAAGTAATGCAATGTTTCCAAAGTGGATTCAAATTCTATAATGTTATTGCAAAACAAACAAACAAACAAACAAAACAAGAAAAACAAAGAAAGAAGAGATTCTAAGATAAAAGAATTTAAAAATAAGTAAATCAGCTCAGAAAACTCAGCAGGCTATATCTTCCTGGTGGTTAGAAATATATGCTTATTAAAAGGTTTCAAAGGTCCTTTGGGAACAGAACTTATTGCAATGTGTTTGGCTGTACATGTCTTACACTTTTTTTTTAACTGAGGAGTCAATTAAAATATCCTGAAGTGACTGTCCATAGAACACATTTTGAAAACACAAATGCTGTATAATCACAAATATATCTCCCTCCCCTTTGCTAGTCATGGTTACCAAACTGCCTCTGCTAGCTAGGATACAACTCTTTCTGTTAACAAATATGCTTTGATGGAACAATTTTTTTTAGATACAAATATTGTCAATGAGAACAATTATTATACAGTGCAGTCACAGAAGGGAAACAGAAAAGAAAAGGAGGTGCAAGAAAGTGAAAGTAAATATTAGCCTTCACATTTAAATACATTTGATGAGGGGATAAAATGTACATGTAGGTGTGGATTTATGGGTTGTGTTTTTCAAACAATTACCAAATATTTATTAACCACCAACTCAGTGTAAACTGGTACACTAAGTGCTTATAGTGATCCAGCAGGCTATAAGGCAGGATTTCTGCCCTTATAGAATTTTGGGGCGTTTCCTCAGTATCTTTTGTATCTCTCTCTCTCTCTTTTTCTTTTGTGACACAAGATCTCATTCTGTCATCCAGGCTGGAGTGCAGTGACATGATCATGGCTCATCGCAGACTTGACCTCCCAGGCTCAAGCGATCCTCTTGCCTCAGGTGTCCAAGTAGCTGGGACCACAGGCATGTGCCATCATGGCAGACTAATTTTTAAATTTTTTTGTAGAGATTGGGACTTACTATGTTGCCCAGGCTAGTCTTGAACTCCTGGGCTCCAGCAATCCTCCCACCTCAGCGTCCCAAAGTGTGGGGATTACCGGCGTGAACCATCACTCCCAGCCCTTTCTTTTGCTTTGTTATTTTAAAAACTTTTCTCTATTCTCTTTCTGTTGCCTTTTAATAAACTGTAAGAAGATATTCAAAACAAAAATGTCTTAATGTCAGTGGGTTAGGTTTTGTCCTGCATTATTTTCTTTTACCCCATGGTGGGGAAAAAAGCAAAAAACTGTTTGGTGCCTATATAATGCCTTATCGCACAGCTTCGGTTTGTGTTTACTCCAGTGTCATCTTTAAGGTGATGGGGCCAGTGCAGCTGGCCTGGGTCAGAACTCAGGGTCACTTCATGCCAGATGCTCACCACCTCTGCAGGGTTGTACGTAGAGATCCAAATTCATCCTTCAGGGAAGGATGAACACTTATTCTCTGGGATGTTTTACAGTGAAAATCAGAAGTTGCTCTATTGTGCCCTCATGGCCTAGCTACTTGCACTCTTTTGAAGATCTCACCTGGTCTCATGGGTTTAATTCATCTATACACTGACATATCCCAAATTTATATCTCTAGCCCAATATGTCTCCTGAATTTCAGAAGCAAATATTCATCCTACCGATGAGTTCACATCTCCGGTTTTATGTCTAATGAGGTGTCAAGCTGAATATGGCCAAAACTAGTGTAATCCTACTCTAAAACCTATACCACCTGCCATTTCCTCATTCAGTAACTAGCAACCCTATTTGACCAGTTACTCAGGGCCCCAAACCTCTCTTGACTGCTCTCATATTGTTTCCATCAAGAAGTCCTACTGGTTCTACCCTCAAAATCTATCTGCATCCCAACCACGTCTTAACACCTGCACTTCCCCTCCCTGGTCATAGCCACCGTCTCTGTCTCACCTGGATACCTCATCCCTTGCCATTCTTAAGAGTATTTTCACACTCAGAGTGTTTAATACCTATGTCAAGTTAGAGGTCATGTCACTCCTCAGCTTGAAACACTCCAGTGGTCTTCATCACACTGAATAAAAGCCAAGGTGCTCAGGGTGACTCACTCGCAATCTAGTCTCTACCCCTCTCCAACCAGCTCTCACTGCTCTGGAGTTCCTCATGCCCTTTTGGCCATGTGGCTTCCCTGCTGGCCCTTGGACACACTGGGCTTGCCTCCATGGCTGGGCTTTCATGCTGCCTGCCCCTTCGACCTGGGCTGTTTATTAAATGTCGCCTTCCTAGTTGGCCTTCCCAGGTCATCTGGCCTAAAATTGCTCTCCTCCTGCTGTATTTTTCTCCTTAAGTGAATCACAGGCTAAAATCTTTTATAACTTTTTTTTAAATTTCCTTATGTTACTTATTGTCCTTCTCCTGTAGGACATAAATTCCACAAGGGCAGGTGTTTTTTTTTGTTTCCTTTTGTTCTGTGTGGTGCGTTGCTGTATCCCCAGCATCTGAAACAGTGATTGGCATGAACAGAATAACCCTCACTTGTTGTCTGGATTCAGTATTTTGCTTTTCTAAGCTCAGTTGATGCAGAACAACTGGTTGTCTGGGTTCAGTATTTGCTTTTCTAAGCCCAGTTGATGCAGTGTTGGTGTGTGCAGCCATGTTAGATGTTAGAACACTGACATCCTTACCATTGATGAGTCGATAGCCACTGCCCCCGACCCTCCTGATATTTTATGGTCCCAATAATTACTTGATGCGTCTACATTTAAGGCTGCAAACATGAATTTACTGGAGGAAGGACGGTGGTGGTGGATGACCCAATCTCTCTCTCAAACTTCTCAAAATCACCAAGGAATCATAAATCCACCCCTCTTTGCATCTTCCAAGCAAAGGAAATTGTAGAAAACACAAGTGAAACTATTTCACAGAAATATCAGCAATACATAGCAAATTTGAGATGACGGAGATTAAGAGGAAAATTAAATCATTCTTAAGTGGTCAAGGTAAAAAATTATCGTGTGGTTCACTATAGTTACATTTAAAACAGTCCGAAGTCAACTCTAGTCTGATTAGTCTTGTCATTGATATGTGCTGTTTTAGAGTTCTCCAGAGAAACAGAGCTAGTAGGAGATTATCTATCTATGTATCTATGTATCTACCTAATCTATCTATACTCTATCTATTTTAAGTAATTGACTCATGAGATTGTGGGGCCTGGCAATCTAAAAGCTACAAGGCAGGCTGGCAGACTGGAAATTCAGGTAAGAGATGGTGTTGTAGTCTTGACTCTGAATTCCATAAGGCAGCCAGTTGGAATTTCAGGCGGGATTTCTGTGTTGCAGTCTTGAGGCAGAATTCCTTCTTCTTTGGGAAACCTCAGTCTTTGCTCTTCAGGCCTTCAGCTGTTCACATTCCCCAGTGCTGTCCTTCTGGCCGTCCTTCATACTTTTGTGTTGCCTGTCCCATTGCCTTTAATCTTCCATGGAAAAATGGAAATAAATTCAGAGGGGAAACTTATCTAAAGGTTTTGAGGGAAAAATGATAGAAACCAGAGTTATTTACAGGACAACTTGTTCTATGGATAATTTTTGAAAAGGAACCATTTCCTCTACAGCTGGCTTATTATGAGGAGCTTGATGATAAAATATTGGCAAGGCCTCCAGTGGAGATTTATCATGTTGTGACAGATCCCAGAAATGAATCTGGGTCTCCCGACTTCAATACAGTTCTCTTCCTATTACATAAAGGGAGAATATGATTTTCTACTATTTTCTTTTACTTTACTTGTTGAGAAACAACTAATATTCAATTAAAAGCATCAATCTTACATATTCAGTTAAATGAGATTCGGCAGTCATATCCCCCATGTATTATCATCCATATCACCATCCCAACAGCACAGAAAGCATTTCTTCTTCCCAGAGAGTTGCCCTCACCCCTTTCCAATAAAATTTCCACATACTCTCTAGTTTCCAGCATGATAGATTATAATTTGCCTATTGTTGGGCTTCCCATAGGTATGATATATAATATGTAGTCTTCTGTGTTTAGTTTCTTTTGCTTAGCATAAATTTTCAGGAGCCAGACTTTATTATTTTTTTGTTTTGAAACAAACTCAGAGTTACAGAACATGCTGTTTTTGACAGTCATCCTGTGGTTATCTCAGTATTTCCTTCCTTTTCATTGCTGAGTAGTTTACATTAAAAAAAAGGATCTGTTCTCCTGTTGATAGACATTTGGATTATTTTTAATTTTGGTATTATGAATATGGCATTTATGAACATTCTTTCACAAGTGTTTTGTGGATATGTTTGTTAATTCTCTTGGGTAAGGGGGGAGTTATTGACCCATACAGTAGATGTTCTTTAACTTTCTGTTAGGTTTTATATATATATAGTGTATATAATTTATATACACTAAAATACACACATTTTTAAGTGTAAAGTTGAATAAGTTTTGATACATGTATACTCCATTGTCTTTGTTTTGTATTGCTATAAGATAATACCTGAGGCTGGGTAATTTATGAAGAAAAAGTTTATTTGGCTCATGATTTTAAAGGCTGCAAAGTTCAAGACTGGGCATCTGCATCTGCTGAGGGCCTCAGGCTGCTTCCAATCCTGGTGGAAGGTTAAGGGGAGCTGGTATGTGCAGAGATCACATGGGAGAGAAGAAGCAAGGGGTGGGGGAGTGCCAAGTTCTTTTTAACAGCCAGCTCCCATGGGAATTAATAGAGTGAGAACTCACCACCAAGAGAGGGGATTGAGGGAGGGAATTAATCTATTCATGAGTGGTCCACCCCCATGACCCAAACGCTCCCCCTTAAGCCCCACCTTCAATATTGCAGATCAAATTTCAACATGAGGTGAGGAGGGTACAAATATCCACACATAGCACCTCTGAAACCATCATCTCAATTGACACATTCCACACATCTCTCTCATACTCCTTTATAAGTAATTGCCACCCTTCATCTTCCACTCTAGGTACCCACTCACTGGCCTTGCAGTTTGGGAACATTATATAAATGGGACCATGTAGCATGCATTCTCTTAAAACTGGCTTCTTTCATTCAGTATGTTTCTAAGATTCATTTATATTTTGTGAATCAGTAGTTCTTTTTTTTTTTTTTTGCTGAGTAGTGTTCCATTGTATGAATATAGAATAGTTTAGCCATATGTGCGCTGATGGTCATTGGTATTGTTTCCAGTATTTGGCTATATGAATCGAACTGGTAGGAACATTTGTGTACAAGTCTTTTTGTGTGTATAAGTTTTTATTTCTCTTAGGTAAATCCCCAGGAGGAGAATTTCTGGAGTGTAATGCAAGCATATAGTCAGAAACTGCCAAACTATGTTCATTGTATCATTTTACACTCCTATCACTGATGCATGAGAGTTCTAGGTGCACCACATCCTTGCCAAAATTTGGTATTGTCAGTCTTTTTTATTAGCTATGAAATAGAATCTTATTGTGATTTTAATTGTTTACATTTATCTAATAACTAGTAACTTTGAGCACTTTGTGCTGTGCTTATTGAACATTGATATATTTTCTTTTGTGAAATATCAGTTCAAGTCTTTTCCTCATTTTAAAAATTGGGCTATTTAATCTTTTTCATATGAACTTGTAAGAGTTATTTATGAAGTATAAATACAAGTCTTTCATCTGATGTGCAAATTTTGAGTATTTTGTCTGAGTCTGTGGCTTAGTCTGTTCAAATTCTAATGATGTCTTTGAAGAAGAAAAGTTTCTAATTTTAATAAAGTCCAAGCTATGATTTATTTTTCTTTCATGATCAGTGATTTTTATATCCATTTAAAAAATATTTTCCTACTTCAGGTGTAAGATTTTCTGTTATGTAATACAATCCATTTTTATTTTATTTTTCTGTATAATGTGAGGTAGAGCTTTTCCATATAGACAGTCAATTTTTCCATCATTATGTATTGAAGGCAGTGTTTTTCACCATAAACTTATGTTGGCACTTTAATCAAACATGAATTTACTGTATATTTTTGAGTCTACTTCTGGATTCTCTCTTCTTTGATCAACATGTCTGTCTTTATGTCCATACCACACTGTTTTCACTATGGTAGCTTTTATATTAAGTCTTAAGGTCAGGTTGTGTAAATTATCTAACTTTGTTCTTATTCTTTAACCATGTCTTGGGTATTCCCAGAACTTTAATTTTCCATGTAGATTTTAGATTTCCATAGAAGCTTTAGAAGCTGATTCTGCTGCTGGGAGAATAAGTTACACTGACCTCAGGACAAAAGAAGATGTACATGAATTAAATAAAGGATGACAAATGCAGACCACAGCAATAAAGTCTGTGGAATTAGTATGTGAGAAATTACACAATGGTCTAAAATATTAGTCTTGAAGGGATCTTAATGATGATTTAGTCATTTCACATGTGCAAACTGTTAAGACTGCTGACTGTTTTTCACATGGCCACCAGCCCATTTCTTTTTCCTGTGTGTCTGCAGTCCACAGAGCTTCTTCTGGCTCTCTATGCTCCATCTCTTCTTGGCCCAGGAGTTCCCATGGGACCTCTCAAGGGTGACTCAGGTCTCATCTTCTGATGAGATTAAAGGAATAAGACAGATATTCAGGGTAGAGGTGTAAGAGCATGGTAAAAGGTGGAGTGCTCCTGTTCAGATCCATATATAAAAGCTTTATTTTTTGAATCCCAAATTCCATCCCCTGGTCATCTGTACTGGTTCATTCAATAAATATTTCTGAGGCTGGGCTTGGTGACTCAGGCCTGTAATCCCAGCACTTTGGGAGGTCAAGGTGGGTGGATCTCTTGAGTCCAGATGTTTGAGGCCAGCCTTGGCAATTTGGTGAAACCCCGTCTCTATGAAAAATACAAAAATTAGCTGGGCATGGTGATGTGTGCATGTAGTCCCAGCTACTCTGGAGGCTGAGGTGGGGGGATCACCTGAGCCTGGGAGGTGGAGGCCGCAGTGAGCCATGATCACACCACTGCACTCCAGCCTGGGCGACAGAGGGAGACCTTGCCTCAGAAATAATAATAATAATAATGATAATAAATAAACATTTCTGAGCACCTACCTGGTGCTCTTCCAGGCACATGAGCTATATCAATATACAAAACTCACATAAAATAATCTTGCCTTCTGGAGGTCATATTCCAATGGATAAAACAGAAAATAATAAACGTGATGCATAAGTAGAATGTTAGACAGTGATGAATACCTTAGAAAAAGATTGGAGCAGGTTAAGGAGATGGGGATTGGGAGAGGAGACACTGCAATTCAAAACTGATTGGTCAGGAACTAAACAAATACTTGGACACTAATAGCAGCATTATTCAAAATAGTCAATAGCTAGAAGCAACCCAGATGCCCATCAAGGGATGAATGGATAAACAAAGTGTGGCAGGTACACACAGTGGAATATTATTCAATCATTAGAAGCAATAAAGTACAGACCCATGCTAAGTGAAATAAGGCAGTCACAAAGGGCACTTATTGTGTAACTCCATTTATAGGAAATATTCAGAATAGATAAATCCATAGAGTCAGAAAGCAGATTGGTGGTGGCTATGGGTTTGTGGTGGAAGAGGAAGAATGGGGACTTCATGTTAATGGGTGTGGAGTTATACTTGCAGATGGTGAAAATGTTTTGAAACTAGATAGAGTTAGTGGTTGTACCACATTGTGAATGTACCAAATGTCACTAAATTGTGCACTTTAAAATAGTTAATTTTATGTTATATAAATTTCAGTGCAATTTTTAAAAATCAGAAGAAAAAAAAAAAAAAAAACAGAAAATTGAATAGTCAGGCTAAGTCTCACTGAGAATGTACAGTCTGAGTGCTCATTTGGAGGAGGTAAGTTAGCTTTTGGAGGAGGTGGGTAATAGGAAGAAGCTGTCCAGGCAGAAGGAACAATGTCTGCCTAGTGCCTTCAAGGAAGAGCAATGAGGATACGGGGTTGGAGGGGAGGGGTCAGAGAGGTGATCGGTGGTGTTCCATCGTGTGGGACCTCCCTGCTTCTGTAAAGATGTTGGCATTTCCTCTGGGTGAGGTGGGAGACTTTGGAGTCCCTCTTGATTTGACCTAGGTTCTAACAGAATCTCCAGAGTATCTGTTTTATGAATAGACTTAAGAGGGTACAGTTGGAAGCAGGGACAGCAATTTAGAAGCAGTTACTAAAATCCAAGTGAGAGATCATGGTGGCTTGGAAAAGGATGGTGGCAATGAGAATGGAGAGATGCAACTGCAGGTAGGATGTCCTTTGAAGACGTAACCATAAGTTGTCCTGATGGATTGCATGTCCGATATGCGAGGAAGAGAAGAGTCAATAATAAACGGAGTCTTGGTCTGAGCCAACATTCAGCATGGAGTTGTCATCATTGCAATTAGAAGACAATGGGAGACACTGACTTTTCTTTGGGGCAAGGGTGGCAAGGAGGCTGGAAGAGATCAGAAGTTCTGTTCTGGAGACATGACGCTTTTGTGAATTCCACTTGTTCCTTGAATATATGATGGTTTCTTCTGTTTTTGTTTGTTTTTTTAAATTTTAGATTTTAAGGTACATGTACTTGTTTGTTACAAAGGTATATTGCATACTGGTGGGGATTGGTCTTACCCAAATAGTGAATATTGTACCCAGTAGGTAATTTTTCATTCATCACCCCCTACCCTCCCTACTTTTGGAGTCCCCAGTGTCTATTATTTCCATCTTTATGTCCATGCGTACCCATGGTTTAGCTCCCACATAGGAGTAAGAACACGTGGTATTTGGTTTTCTGTTTCTTAACCGGTTCACTTAAGATAATGGTCTCCAGCTCCATCCATGCGGCAAAGGACATAATCTCATTCTTTTTATAGCTGCATAGTAATCCGTGGTGCATAGGTACAACATTTTCTTGATCTAGTCAACTGTTGGTGGACACTTAGGTTGGTTCCATGTCTTTCCTATTGTGAACAGTGCTGCAGTGAACATACTAGTAGAGGTGGAGAGATGTCTTTTTATATAATAATTTCTTTTCCTTAGAAAAGTAGTGAGATTTCTGGGTTGAATGGTAGTTTTACTTTTGGTTCATTGAGAAATCTTCGTACTGTTTTCCATAGAGATTGAACTAATTGACATTCCCAGCAACAATGTATAAGCATTCCCTTTTCTCCACATCCATGCCAACATCTGCTGTTTTTTGAGTTTTTAATAATAGCCATTCAGACGGGTCTTCTGGTTTTTGGAGGGGAGGATTGGGTGAAGCAAGAAGGAGTTTGGAGGGAAGGAGTGGAGGCTTGAGTGGGCCTAGAGTTTGCAGTGTGGGCAAGAAGGATCCCAGAGACAAGCACTTTGCCCAAGGCGACACAGCTAATGGAGCCAGGGGGCCCAGCACATTCTCCAGAGGCCCAGGCCAGGCCATCTAGGGCCATGCTTGTTCTGCCCCATCTACTGCAAGTCCTGCAAACATTTTTACCAAGAAAAAAAATAATAAAAAAAACAGAATAAAAATGGTACCCAGATGTCCTCTAATGAAATGAGGGGAAAAAATCCATCCCCGGCTTATTGTGAGAGTCAGCGAATGAGAGCCTGACTCACTGAAATTCATACAAGATTAATGTAACAAAGTTCCCGGTCTTTCGACACCAGTTTACAGTAAGAGCAGGCCACACATGGCCAGATCTGGACTGTGTTAGGACATTTACATTTTACATTTCGGTGTGATATCTGCTAAGTCAAATGAAGAAGTCTTGAAAGATACCTTCTAAGTTTGGAAGTATTTGAGTGTCACATTCCATATGCCAGCAGTTAGTTGTTGCCCTCAAAACATAAAGTTTTGTTTGTTCTTTTGTTTTTTGTTTTTTTAGTGGATATGTCAGTGAAGTAGATTATAAATAGGCACATACAGGATTTCAAAACTGTAACAAAATTAAGAAAAAGCTGGTTCAATGAGGTTAGATTCTATGAGATTAATCTGAAAAGGGAGAGTAGTTATGAGAAGTCTTAAAAAAGTGGATGTTTGCCAGAGAAACAAGTAGACACTGGAAGATTTCTGATTAAGTTGGCAGAAATTTATGGGTGCTTAAAATGCCTTGCTTTATTCATGTATTAGAAGCCCCTGCCTTTTTGCAGTTTGTCTTAAGTTGCTATAAACTACTCTCTGTTATGTTGGATGGTGCCTGAATAGTGAGAAGCCAAAATGATTTAGTTCTTTTCAAAGAAGAAATTATAGACTAGCTTATTTTAATAACCTGGTCCCAATTATAAAAAGAAAAGCTTTACCACTCTAATCTCTGGTATAGAGAACGTTCTCTTTTTTAGTTGACATTGGGGTGGGGGGGGGGAAGTTTGACTTTGAAGTTCAGCAAGTCTGGTTTCAACCCCAGCCACAACTGGGTGAACTTGGTCAAATTACTTAACCAGTCTTATCCTTGGGTTTTTATTTGTATCTATAAAATTTGAGTGATGTTGATGATAAGTACCACACAGTATTGCACTTTGGACGAAAGGTCTTGATTGTCAAATAAACAACTGAATTATTTTACAGGAAGAGTTCAACTTGAATAAATACTCCTGCAGAATTTCATCATTATGTTGTTAAAATTGACGGAAGCTTTATTTTTTAAACTGAGAAACTAATGCTCACGTGGCCTAGTTTAAGAATGAATGCTCCAACTTAATACATGTTTTAAAAAGATGTTTTGGGATACCAAATGTAAAACAATTCTGAGTTTGTGTTATTTTATTGAACAAACCCTATTCAGCACTTGGGGAATCTCAGGCAGCGTTGCAGACTTGCTGGCTCCTGGCTGTGATCTCATGTCCAAACTGCAATAATATCCTGATAAAATGGACTTCCACAAGTAGGTCAAGAATAATAATGTGCAGACCTAATTTCTCTAATTTACGGCGAACATCTCATGGTCAATCTCCCCGCGGTCAAAGGACTGTATATCTCTTCCTCTCAGAGCCACTCCACAGGCCAAAAGCCTGACTAAACTCCTGACAGGTAAGAGAGTCAAGAGTGGTCCCAGCCCCCGTGGGGAGCAAAGACGCTGGCTCAAAAAGTGTACTGAGAACTCTCCCTTTTGCAGCTCCTCCTTTCTTAACCTTCCACAAGCAGTGGCAGTTGGATTCTGTGATTAGTCTGGTCTTTACAGCCAGCCTTCTTGAGTTCAAATTCTGACTTCACGCCTTAATGTGAAGTGACATGGGCAAGTTGCTTAATCTCTCTGCGCTTCAGTGTCCTTGACTGTAAAATGGGCATCATAATAATAGCGCCTGCCTCATTGGGTGAGTGTGAGAATGAAGGAATTAATACATGTAAATCACTTAGACTGTGTCTGGCATAGAGGACATTCTAAAGAAAGGTTAGCTGTTATCATTATATTATTATATTGGTCTGGAATTAGTTCCTGAATCCTTCTGAGATGTGATGACTTATAAACGTAGGTTGAGTTTACTCATGATAGGGTCATCGCAACTATGCATAGCTAAAATCAAATTTTGCTTTTCAAGTTTGTTTTACCTGGAGCCCGAGAGTTCAGGGTTATGGTTTCCTTTGTCACTCCCCTTGAGGGAAGCTTCTTAGTCACAGCCTCCTTCTCTTTCTCTGCACTCTAGAAAAACTCCTTTTTTTTTTTTCTTCTTCATCTAGGCAGAGAGGCCTACTAGGACTTAAATCCAAAGAGCTGAAATCTGTTTTGGGATGGGGTGCAGCCACATTCTGGACCCTAGACAGAGAATGTCTAAGTTCCAGAAAGTGCTGCTTACTTTGCATTGCCTCTCCCCCACCTTCACTTTTGAAACTCCTGGCACCGACGCTGCCAAGGCTGGCGGAGCTTTCCTGAGTGGTGTCTGCCAAATGAGGAGTCAAGGAATATCTGGAAAGGCAGCCTCCAGGCCCCCGATGTCAAGACCATTTAGAACTGAAAGCGTCCTAATATTGGGGCACAGGCAATAAGCCTGAGAAGTTGATGCTAAAATAGGAGGAATGATTCAATTATTTCATCTCAAGGGATTACTCAATGTTGTTTTTATGTTTAAATATTTATTTGTCAACATCAAGAATTCTTAGTACATGATGCACCAGCATTTTTGAACAAGTCATAGATTTGGCCACAAATCAAATTTCAGGATGGGAGGAGAGTCTCCCCTTTAAAATAGAGGCGAGTGAGTAGTCTATGAAGAGGGACCTACAAAGACCGGTAACTATTCTTAGCTCTGTCACTGACTCCAAGTTCATCCTCTCTGTCTTTCAGTTTGGGTAAGCATCAGTTAGTTATCTAAAATTTGTAATAAGAAAAGTCTTCATAATTCATGATTGTGTTTATCCTTATGTTAGTAAATTTCTGTGTTGATTCTATTCTTCCCCTTATATTTTAAGAAAAGAAGTAAGAAAGTAAATGATTATTTTTCTGAAAGAAAAAATAAAGGTATTTATTATTATTCACAGACCTTCAACTACTCTTAGAAAGCCTTTGGTGACTCCTGGGAACAAGCTGAGTCAGGAACAAAAGTTTGAGGGTTTGGGGTTGAGAATAGGACAATTACTTGGCTAATGCTTTAGTCTGGTTCTGACTTTGCTACTCCTTAGTTGCTTTGTGATGACTACTTGCACATGTGTCTGTTTGTGAGTTATTTTTGTGAGCATGCTGCCACCAGCCTGTGTGGATGTCTGTGGTTTCTCATGATACAATGTATTTTCTAAAGTCCACTGAATTTTATGTTTTTTTTTTTTTCAAAAATAGAAACTCATATTCTTTCCTTCTTAATTTAGTTTCTTTCAGGACATCCTCATGAGACTGGTAAAATATAACTGCGAAGTGGCATGATAATTGTGAAATAGCATGATCATTGCGAGAGCGACATGACTCAAAACTTCCGTAGGAATAAGTGCAGTGCTGCATATCTGAAACCTGCTGTTATATCTCTTTGCACTTAATAAATATGTGTTGACTGATTCATTCTCCTGGGTGGTGCTGGGAAAGTAAAAATCATGGCTGATAAAAATTCTGTTTATGGTTTTGTCTAATTTATTTTTCAGTTGAGATATAGGCTACTCTTCCCAACTCAGTCTTGAAGAGTGTCACCAACCGCCTCATGTGTGGTGGCCTTCACGGTCATATGCCAGTGACTCATCTGGAGTAATCTCAACAACCAGTTACCAACACTTGTTCTTGATTGATAAACAGAATGGGGCTTTGGATCTTAGCAATTCTCACAATTCTCATGTATTCCACAGCAGCGAAGTTTAGTAAGTGTTGCCTTTTAACTATAATTTAAATTTTTATAAATTAAATAATTTCAAGAACATTCACCTTGTTTTAAGCAGCTTGCTTCCAATTGTTCCAGTTGAATTGTAAACTGAAAAATGTATTGTTTTTGGACAATCATTCTTCATTACAAATCTATCAGAAGAAATTCTTTGTAATGAATATATCATCAGTTTGGCTTTACATATTCAAATGCAGCAGAATTTAATGTGGTGCCTGCACGTGGGAAGTGTTGTAGATGTTTATTGACTGACACATAGTTTGTTTAGATAGACATGACTGCTTTTCCACTGGATAACTGTGGGAGATTTAGCTCCAAATTAATTCATTAACATTTCATAAGAGATCTTAATCAGTTACTTATTCTTTCCCAAGGTATCACAGTATATGACCGGCTTCTAAATTTAATCCTAGAAGAAAATATTGAGAGTATAGGAATTATGATCTTTTCATCTGATCATTTCAGGATTGTCTTTAAATCTTTTATTTGCAGGTAAACAATCATGGGGCCTGGAAAATGAGGCTTTAATTGTAAGATGTCCTAGACAAGGAAAACCTAGTTACACTGTGGATTGGTATTACTCACAAACAAACAAAAGTATTCCCACTCAGGAAAGAAATCGTGTGTTTGCCTCAGGCCAACTTCTTAAGTTTCTACCAGCTGAAGTTGCTGATTCTGGTATTTATACTTGTGTTCTCAGAAGGTATTATGCAGAAAGCTCCCATCTTCTTTCACCCTGCTCCCCTTTCTTGAATGGTTGATTGCCTGAGCTGCCCTTGCTTTCATTACTTCCCTAGTCCTTTCTGGAACGGTTAAATTTATAAGGTGATTTGAATAAAAGTGATTTGGATAAACTTCTAGGAGCACCATCAGGTTGAGGTCTAGCTCATTCTGAGCTATTTGGATTTACAATTGCAGGGATTAATTTGTAGCTGACGTAGAGAAAAACCTAGCTTTCCTAGTGACCAAGGTAACTGAGAGCAATTGCTTACGTTTGGCTGGAATTAAGAACAGGCTGGGCGCGGTGGCTCACGCCTGTAATCCCAGCACTTTGAGAGGCTGAGGCGGGTGGATCACGAGGTTAGGAGATCGAGACCATCCTGGCTAACACGGTGAAACCCCATCTCTACTAAAAATACAAAAAATTAGCCGGGCATGGTGGTGGGCGCCTGTAGTCCCAGCTACTCGGGAGGCTGAGGCAGGAGAATGGCGTGAACCCGGGAGGCGGAGCCGAGATAGCGCCACTGCACTCTGGCCTGGGCGAAAGAGCGAGACTCCATCTCAAAAAAAAAAAAAAAAAAAAAAAAAAAGAACAAACTAGCACAGAAAATAGTAATCTGGATGTTTTCTGTCTCAGGGGGCCTCTAGTAGGTGAAAAGAGGCTTTTAACCTTCAAGTTAAGCCACAGAAGGCTGATGAAATTGTGTGTCTAAAAATTAATTACTCTTGTTCACAAATTGTTAAATGTTTTGATTTTGTGACTGTATTTGGCACACACAAAATGTCAAATGAATTACATCAAAAAGCAGGATGTATTAGTTAAGGGCCTAGGTCTGAGGCTAGACAAGTGTCAAATTCATGCTCTGCCACTAGTTAACTGTGCGATGCCAGCAAGTTACTTCTCTGCCCTTCAGTTTCCTTCTCTGTAAAATGCATATAATGTAATCATATAATTCATCTCAAAGCATTATTGTGAAAATAAACTAAGGTAATGTGTGAAAAGTGCTCATCATCGTCACTGATACAGAGTAAACTCTGAATAAATAGTAATTATCTTCATTACACTGGGATTACAGCATTACAGCAGATGTAGTGTATGAATAAATGATGAAGAAGTCATTGTTAGGGCTACTATGGGGGCTATGTTTTTAGCTCAAGTGTAACAAAAAAGTATTTAAACTCTAGATTTTAATGTTTATTTTTAAATAAAATAACCATTATGTATACTGATGGTTTTTAAGAAGAAAAGCAATATTAAGTAAAGGCTGAATTTAGGTTAAGTTATTTCACAATGCTAAGTGACTCTTTTAATTGCCTGACTTATTTTAACAGTCCCACATTCAATAAGACTGGATATGCAAATGTCACCATATATAAAAAACAACCAGATTGCAATGTTCCAGATTATTTGATGTATTCAACAGTATCTGGATCAGAAAAAAATTCCAAAATTTATTGTCCTAACATTGACCTCTACAATTGGACAGCACCTCTTGAGTGGTTTAAGGTAAGAAGAAATTTGGAAGGAAATAGATGAAAATCACACAATTAAAATAGACACAAGTGGCCGGGCACAGTGGCTCACGCCTGTAATCCCAGCACTTTGGGAGGCCAAGGCAGGCAGATCACTTGAGGCCAGGAGTTCAAGACCAGCCTGGCCAACATGAGGAAACCCCATCTCTACTAAAAATATAAAAATCAGCTGGGTGTGGTGGCACACAACTGTAATCCCAGCTGCTTGGGAGGCTGAGGTATGAAAATCACTTGAACCTAGAAGGCAGAGGTTACAGTGAGCCCAGATTGCACTACTCACTCCAGCCTAGGCAACAAAGATTCTGTCAATAGATAAATAAATAAAAGTGAACAATTACTGAAAAGGAAATGGAATTTCTTATTTCAGGATTGTCAGGTTCTTCAAGGATCAAGGTACAGGGCGCACAAGTCATTTTTGGTCATTGATAATGTGATGACTGAGGACGCAGGTGATTACACCTGTAAATTTATACACAATGAAAATGGAGCCAATTATAGTGTGACGGCAACCAGGTCCTTCACGGTCAAGGGTAAGCTACTGACACTAATGAGATAGAATACTACGGGAAAGAAGTCAAAGTGGGAACAGTTGTGCCCTTCTGGTTGGGTTTCTTGCACTTCACCCTCCTCCCTCTACTTCCTCCTGCTCCATCTTATCTTGTACATTCTGAACTATGACGCAAAGAGATTTTCTGAACACACTATCAAGATTTAAGAAGTTTCAGGGGGAAATTACATTACTAATTCAAAGCTACATCTATTCTTTATTCTTTTTTTGTGACTTAATTTTCCAAAGATAAAGCAATCTGAATGCTAACTTAACTTACTTTTTTTGAATGGCAATACAACTATTTGGAGAGCAAAACCAGCTTTTTTTTTTTTCTAGTTTGGTGTCAAAGTTTCTGCAATAAAAAAGAAGAACTTAATCTTTAGGAATACTCATTGGATTCAAAGTTTAACGGGAGGCTTTGTGATGGGATACTATGTTGTACATAAATGTTGTTGAGTGGTTTTTAGTCTTTGTTTGCAATATTTTCAACATCATCAATGGCCTCAAGTAGGTCACTTCATTCCAAACATGTGTTTTCCAAGTTGTTTTAAATTTTATAAAAGCTTATTTAAGGGAAAGACTTCACAATCATAGCTTATCAATCTACAAAGAATTGTGGTCTCCTTAGCACAAGTTGATCTACAGACGTAGATGAAATAGCCCCTTTACATATGACAGTTTTTTCAGGGCAAAGCAATACTGGAGACAAATTTTTGGAGTTTTTCAATACTCCATCGCTATAAAATAAGCATCACCAGACCACATTCCTATCAGTGCCTCTTTCGGTTTAATATCAACCCTTACAGTGGTCCTTAATCACACTGTCATTAAATAAATGAGCATGAAGGGATGGAGGATTGCAGCAGCACTCCACAAGCACTGCCCGTCTTTCAGCCTTAGTGGTTACAGGAGTCAGAATTCCATACGGGCAAGATTTCACTGAGGATGGGCCACCCTGGTGGAGAACTGCGAGCAAATCTGTGGACTCATCCATTTATTATTTTCATGGGTCTTTTGAAATCTTCCCTGTAGTCTTATTCTTATTCTGTAGAAGTGTAGTTTTCTAACAACTACTAGGTCATGTAATTAGTTTTATGGGTTGGACCTGCATTTGTTTAAGTGATATCAAAGAGAATAAAGATATTAAAGAGCATCATAGGTAATAAAAGAAAGTTTTAAGTGCTTATCTGTTTCATGTGTGTGTGTGTGTGTGTGTGTTTGTCATTATGGGTTATTGTCAGAAGGACTTGAAAAACATTGCTATGAAATAGAATAGAAACATGAAAATACAAGCTTTCTACTGACTAGCATTCAATGCTCTCCTAATATTTATATTTCTTTTTGTCTTTAAGATGAGCAAGGCTTTTCTCTGTTCCCAGTAATCAGAGCCCCTGCACAGAATGAAACAAAGGAAGTGGAAATTGGTAAGAAAATTTATCAGAATGCTGTAAATATTGCCTGGAAAATCCTTCCATATGACCCATGTTCTGAATTCCCTTAGCAGGGGTCAGGCAATTAGCATAGGGAACCTTGAGGAGTAAGTGAGGTGACATCCCTGGAAGCACCTGCCCCGAGAATTCGCTAATATTGGGAACCAGGACACAGCGATTGCAGTGTTTACATTTGTTTATTGCAGGTTGTAATTCATGGTGCTTTCGTGTATGCATCTAATTTCATCTTCATCTCTATCCCAGAGCTTGGGATGGAGACCTGCAGAGTGTTCATTCTGGGCAATGGTAGCCAGGTCTGGTAAAACACATTTATCTTCAAAAGTAGCTTATGGAGAGGTGAAGAGAGTTCTGTAGAAAGATGTGGAAGAGAGCAGTTGGAAAGAAACTCTAATTTCTAGTAGAGGGCAATCCTTTTACTAGAAATCCTTTAGAATGTGAGGTTGGTGAAGCCAGAATCATTGGCCTTGTTAGTTTCCCATGCGGGTGAGAGCATAGTGGGAGCTAAGCTTCAAACCCAGTTGGGTGAATGAAGGTAATGGGAGCAGGGAGGAGGCAAGAGAGGACATAGAAAGAGGAAGGTGCTAGAGGTGAGGGAGGGAGGTCCTGGTGGGGTGCATACTAAGTGTTCAGTAAGGGTTTTTTTTTTACATTAAATGGGATAAAATGCCAGTCGCAGAAGTTAATTTTATTGGTGAATGTCCTTACTCCCCTCTAGGAAAAAACGCAGACCTAACTTGCTCTGCTTGTTTTGGAAAAGGCGCTCAGTTCTTGGCTGCTGTCCTGTGGCAGCTTAATAGAACAAAAATTACAGACTTTGGTGAACCAAGAATTCAACAAGAGGAAGGGCAAAATCAAAGGTATTTTTATATTGAAGAGAACCATCCTCTTCCCCTTGCACATGGTTTGCACCTGCAAAGTAGGCATTAAAAGTAACAGGTTGCTTTCTTAGTTTCAGCAATGGGCTGGCCTGTCTAAACATGGTTTTAAGAATAGCTGATGTGAAGGAAGAGGATTTACTGCTGCAGTACGACTGTCTGGCCCTGAATTTGCGTGGCTTGAGAAGGCACACCGTAAGACTAAGTAGGAAAAATCCAAGTAAGGAGTGTTTCTGAGTCTTTGGTCACCTGAACTTTCTGTAGCAAGTGTAAGCAGGATGGAGTGTGGTTCCGAGAGATCCATCAAGACAATGGGAATGGCCTGTGCCGTAAAATGTGCTTCTCTTCTTCGGGATGCTGTTTGCTATCCGGTCTTTGTAGACTGTTCCTGTTTGCTGGGAGCTTCTCTGCTGCTTAAATTCCTCTTCCTCCCCCACTCACTCCTATCATTGGTTGCTCTAGAACACTCAGCTGCTTCTTTGGTCATCCTTGTTTTCTAACTTTATGAACTCCCTCTGTCTCACTGTATGTGAAAGAAAATGCACCAACAACAGTAAACTGAACGTGTTCTTTTGGGCTCTTTTATAACTTGTATTACATGTTGTAAGCATGGTCCCTTCTGTACCTTTTTCTGGTCATAATGAACACTCATTTTGTTAGTGAGGGTGGTAAAGTGAACAAAAAGGGGAAGTATCTGACTACTGCCATTTCAGTGAGAAAATCCTAGGTGCTACTTTACAAGACATTTGTTAGGCCATTCTTGCATTGATATAAAGAAATACCCAAGACTGGGTGATTTGTATGAAAAGAGGTTTAATTGGCTCATGGTTCTGCAGGCTGTATGGGAAGCATGGCGGCATCTGCTTCTGGGGACACCTCAGGAGCTTTACTCATGGCAGAAGGCAAAGCAAAGGCAGGCGCTTCAAATATAAAAGCAGGAGTGAGAGAGGGCTGCCACACTTAAACAGCCACATCTCATGAGAAGTCACTCACTATTGCAAGGACAACATCAAGGGGATGGTGCTAAACCATTCATGATGAACTTACCCCCATGAGCCAATCATCTCCCACCAGGCTCCACCTCGAATACTGGGGATTACCATTCAGCATGAGATTTGGGCAGGAACACAGACCCAAACCATGTCACACACATTATCATTGTTAAACTTTATAAAGTATTTAAGGTACATGGAACACATGGGAAGTCTGGTAGCTCAGCCCATTTCTTTATTGCATCTGTTATTCACCATGCAATTCAGGTACCACCTATTCCAGGGAGCCTTTCTTGGCCCTCAGTTTGCAGTATACACACTTTCCAAGTACTCTTGTAGCATCCTGTTTGTATCATAGTACTGGTCACATTGCCTTACCTAAATCTGTTTGACAGTCTGCTCAACATGACCGCAAGCTCCACGAGGGCAGGGACATCATCTCATCCATCTTTGGGTCCTTAGTGCAATACCTGGCAGCTAGCCAGCGCTCAATTAAATATTTGTTGACTGAATAAATGAATGCACAACCAAATTATTGATACCAAATTTTTTGTGTGTACATTTCTACTTCTCTAGCTATAAGTCTTAATTATACAACAAAATACTATTTTATATTTATGTTTGGTAAGTTCAATAACATTCCTCATCATTTGGAAAGTCAAATTGTTTATTGCTTCCCTACAGTTTTTTCTGAATCTAGCAGGATTTTAATGATATCATTATACTTTGACACAATAAAAGGACAACATGAAACTGACGAATCTTTATTGGGTTAATTTCAGATGCTATATAATCTTTTAAAATGTAACATTCTTTTCTATATATAAATAATTGGTGGCATCACAAATAGCCAAAGCAGGGTGGAGAGAGTGATCCCTCCTGGGTGCAGGCAAGAAGGGGATATGTTGTCTACAGAGTTTTCAAAAACAGTGATAAAGCTGTCTACAAGTCATTGTGCTTTTTATCGTCACTACGCTGAGACAATGTGAAACATCAGAGATGAAGTGCTCCTCCCACAGAGTTGGACTGATCCTTCTCCCCACTCCCGTGGTGTGTCTCTGAATGCAATGTTGTCTTGGGAAATAGCTTTTCAAGCATTTCACTCCTGAGCACTTGTCAGTTTCCTCACTTGTTCTTCGCATATCCAGGCAAAGACATCCTGTTTGCTATATGAAGCATTGTGTCCCGTATAAAAGGAAGGAAAGAGAGAAATATATTTTTACACTCATCACTCCTCAGGGGATGTACAACCATGTAGAAATTATTTAATGTGCTTTTCAAATAGCCAAAGAAAGTGTTAAACCCTGAGTTCCCACCCATGTGTGTGCTATGGTCCAGATTCATCCAGATACACACAGAGAGGCACAACAGGAGGAGAAAGGATAGGGGTGTGGGGACAGTGGGCCCCCAATATGGTGTAATCGTGGCAGGTCTCTGCCTGAAGTGGTATGTGGGGTTTTTCTTGTTTTAATTTTGACCTTAACCCCTGATTTGTAAGTTTTTCATAAAATAGACAGAAACATAACTCATTTAGATGGCTATAAGTGCCGTAGTGTTCTGTGGGTCTCTGGTGTCTGCCAGTGATAAGTGTGGCACCCCAGGAAGGCTGTGGACCCCATCAAGGTGCTATGTGAGGGCCATGCTTGGGGTGATGGTGGGCCCAGTGGACCCTGCAGCCATCGATCCGGCCTGCCCACCTTCACTGCCCTTGTGTCCTCCTGCTTTGCTATGTTATCATCGATCAATGTCCCTGGTTACCTATGTGTTGGAATTGTCTTTGTGTTACAGGTGTTTAATGATTTTGTTCCTTCTAGCTTATTTGTATTTCACCTGTTTTTCTTTAAATCAACATGGTTACACTCTGTTTCAGCAACTGTATAAATTAAACACAAATTATTACTACTGCTATTGAGTTGTCATGATGAATTCTTTTTTATTTCTGAAATTATAGCATTTCTTGAATTTAAGAGAACAAAAACTTAAAAAGCCTGTCTCCATTTTACTATTACTAAATACATATTTGATGCTCATAATAATAATAATACACATTTATTCATTATTTCCTATGTACAAGGACTCATCTACTTATTTTACATTTAACTTTCTCATTTATTTTCTCAATACTTCAAAGTAAAAGACAAAGAAAGTTGAATAACTTGCCAAATACCACAGTTATGGAGCAAGGATTCAAACACAGCCAGCATTTTCCTATTTATATGTGTATACAGAAAGTAATGTTTCGTCATCACATACCTGAATTACTTATACTTTTATAAAATAATTCACACTTATGAAGACTTCCTTTGATGTCTTGGATCAACTTCTTTCCTCTACTTGGAAGCATCCAGCCAATGGCATGGTTACTTCTCAGCAATCCCCACAGGAAGTACACATTCCTCTGTGCATCGAGCTGGGGTTTTTAGAGAGAGTTACCTGGAAAGGAATCCTGTTGAAACGATTTACTTACAGAGTTTTCATTATTTAACCTGATGACAGTAAGCTCTTTGTCAATTTTCACTTTTTCCCCCCAATTTTGTGTCATATCACCTTGATAATTCTTGATTTCATACTGCTGGTCACTGAGAGAACTGATAAACTATTAGAGGCTGTGGAGGAATTCGTGAATATGGGCCAGTGATTTTTCTACCTTAAAACTGGGAGCCCATGCATGGAGACTTAAGATGGAAAAGAACCATATCAGCAAATCTCATTTGAGATTCTTCTCACATTCATCGGTGCATATGCATGTTGCATCTGCATTTTGTGAAGCAAGGAGTACTAGGAAAAAGTTCAGTGTTGGCTGAGTAATGTTCACCATGAGAAAAGCATGGGCTATGAGTAGGACCTAGAACTTAGTAATTTGACTTTTGAATTCTTTATCAAAGATGCTTTAGCCACTTAGGTGACTCTTGCTTCTTCTATCTCCCACACTGCCAAGCCCTTAGAGGCAGTAAGTCCCTCAGACCTGTTGATGCCTTCTCCTTAATGCCCTGACAGCACCTTGTCCGTTCCTCTCTCATTATTGCATGAGTTACAACCCTCTGCATCTTGCAACACAAGTACCACACTCCATTCTTCTCTGAGTGCCTATAGTTTCTTTCCACAGAAACAAACTTTCTGCTACCATCAGATTAATCTCATGGGAAAACCACTCAAGTCTCCAATGCTCCCGTGACCTTCAGAATAAGGCACTCTGCCTTAGTTGGGGTTTCAAGTCTGGACAGAACCTGGCCCTGACCAAACTTTCTAATCATATCTTCCACCAATTCCCCAAACTGGGTTATTCCAATTCCTCAGAAAACACACTTCCTCTCTGCATTTAGGCTTATAGTATTCTCTCTGCCCAGGTGGGCGTTTCTTTTTTTGCATCTCCCTGAATCCTACTTATCTTTCAGAGGCCTCCTGCTCCTCCAGGAAGGCTCCCTTTCCCAGTCCTGTACTGAGCAAGCTCTCCTTATAAACTCCTCTGCCAGCAAAAATCATGCTTTTGCTTCCCATCTTAGTTAAGTTGACAAGTGTCCCTCTGCCTCTTTTGCCTTTGAGAATTTCCTATAATGCTTAGCCTGATGTGTTGTAGAGGCTCAATAAATGTGAATGTCCTGGTACTTAAAGCAGCCATGAAAATTCCCAGTGGGTATATCTTACGTGAAATTCTTGTACTCCCAAGGGAAGCCAGCATCCATGTATCTGTTTATTATATCTTGTTTCAGTAGTAATAATAGACTTTTTCTTTCTTTTGAATAGTTGATCATCATAGCACCTACTGCATAATTGCAGTATGTAGTGTATTGTTAATGCTAATCAATGTCCTGGTTATCATCCTAAAAATGTTCTGGATTGAGGCCACTCTGCTCTGGAGAGACATAGCTAAGCCTTACAAGACTAGGAATGGTAAGTGGCAAATACCAAGTTTTTCTCCCAAAGAAAAAGTCCCATAATAACTGTTGGTTACTTGTCTATTAATCTTTTAATGGCTAAGCTGCTAAACCCAGATTCCATTTTGCTTGCTAATCTGTTATCAGTGAGTTGTGTTTTTAGATTTTCTTAGAGGCCATTTTCCACCCTGCTATGTAAATCCTCATGGTCCTGAGATTCATCTCAACAGCTCACTTTTCTTCCCCGATAAGATTGCTATTCCTACTGAGTTCCCAATAACAGAATCTGCCCCAAGCCCAGACAGGTGTAAATTTTATAATGTATTGGTAAGACATTATGAAGTTAAACACAGTAGCAAAATTGTTCCTGTTTTCCAGATGTGAGTAGGTTAGAAAGATCCGTCGGAATGCATGTGTGTTCTACCTGAAACCCTCATCTGTAAAGTCTAACCCAGGCACACAAGCATGGGCATGAAAGGAGTCAGTTCTGCCTGCTAGATGCAAACCTCATGCTTTCGTTTGGAGGCAGATACATGTTGCATTTTTCAAACAGTTGACTGAAGTAGGAGCTCATTGTTTGATTTGTGGAAAATTCAGATCCCTTAAAAAATTTTATGCCCTTGCTACCATTAGCTTTAAATTTTTTCACTTCTCCAGGGGAGTATGGGGAAACCAAAGATGAAACCAAAGTCTATTCAGCACAGAAGGCCCCCTTATTCATAGATTATTAATCAAAATTGATGAGATGGACAGGCTCTTGTCCACTTTTTTGTTATTTAGTCTGTGACAGTAAAAAGGAGAAACGCTTTGGGATGAAGACTGTTATTTCCTGATCCTGTTTTGTGGCAGTGGTTTGCCGTCAACATCTCTTGAGTCTAGAATATTTTGGAGGATGACATACATTCACCAACAGCCATAAAACTTGGAGAGGAATGTCTTCGAAGAGTCCAGTGAGAATTTTTAGAATCAAATAAGAAGTTGTACTTCTTGTTTTCATTTTCAGATGGAAAGCTCTATGATGCTTATATTATCTACCCACGGAACTACAAATCCAGTACAGATGGGGCCAGTCATGTAGAATACTTTGTTCACCAGATTCTGCCTGATGTTCTTGAAAATAAATGTGGCTATACCTTATGCATTTATGGGAGAGACATGCTACCTGGAGAAGGTAAAGCTATTGACATACATTAGGGACAGAAATTCATGCTTATTAAAGGCTGTGAACTAGGTGGCCTTATCCCTGCATTGGATAAGGAATTGCATTTACTATCTCAGGCCTTAAGACCAGAACTTTAAATATTTATCAAGAAGCAGACACTTATGCTTCAGTCGTCCCTGTCCCGTCATTGTCCCGGTGATGAGATCTTCACAGTAATATTGGTGGTGTGAATTCAGAGTTAGAAGTCCTTTGCTTCAAGGACTTAGCAAACCATCATCCCTACTTTATTTTCTTGGTCCCCCACCAGGATAACTCTGCCACTTCTTAATTCCGTCTATGAGATTTGAAAGAGGACTTAAAAATTGATGAATTTTGTTCTGGTAGCCATAGGCACTAGCTGAAATACCTTAAAAGGACTCAGAGAGTCTTCATGACTTTCTTTATGTTGCTGAAACATTTGCAAATTTATATTCTTACCAGAACAAAAAGAACTATAGCTTCTGTTCCTTAATATTCCTACCCAATTTTATATACTTTTGACAGTTTTATCACAACTCCTGTGATTGCAGTAGTTATTTTTCCCTTCCCTTCATACATTTATGTCCAGTACCTATGGACCCTCCTTGTGAACTTTTCTCTAATTTCTCACAGACCAGGGAGGGTTTGGAATATAATTGGGGCTCAGCTATCAAGGGCCTAGGCGTAATAAAGTAAACTTTCAGTTTTACATTTTAAACTCATTTTACTAAGAAGAGGAATTCACATGCCTGTAGATGTAAAGGTATGAACAACAGGTGAATTTGGTTTACCCTGGAATATCTGGGAATGCTAATAGCCACAATAACGGCTCAAGAGACTTGTGAAAGGTACAATTTAGGAGAATCTAATGCATTTCTTCTCTCGAGGCTCTCTTCTTCCCCCATTTTCCCACTGGCCACCCATGCAGGTAGAAGTAATGAGTAATGCTCTCAAACACTCTTTTCGTATTACAAATGTACTCAAGAACCTGCAGAGACTCCTGTTGTTTGTGAGCTCAACAGTGTGCCACATCTGGCCCCAAGCTCTTCACTTCTTCTTTCTTAGTCCATCCACCTAAGTTCTAGTTAAACTTCTCCCCAGCCAAACCCAGATGCTAGCTCTCTCACACTCAAGCCTGTGCTGCCTTCATTGTGTGACAACATACTAATCTGGAATGGTTTTCTACTTCCCTCTGTCAATGCATTTCCTCTGACCTTTCCTCAACCAAAATAAATGAAACCCAACAAAACAACACCAAACTTCACTCTTCGCTTAGGAAAGTTCATGACTGTCTAAGGTACTGTGTATAGTCTCATGCAACTTATCTTGCATTTGCCCCATCAAAATCCTCTCTGAACCACCACTCCATCCAGTGGCCCTGGGTGGCTGATCATCATGGAATCCATTGCACCCTTGTTGTCTGCTCCAGGCTGGGTTTGGCCAATGGGAGGCACTGGCAGGAGGTCAGAGGGTTCCTGTTCCTCCAGGTGGGGCTTCTGGAGCAGCTGTGCTCCTCCCTCTGGGAGCACCTCTTCTCAGCTGGCCTGCCTCATGCATCTGCAATCCCTCAGACACCCGTCTGTGGGAATATCTTGGGTTGTTTTATTCACGGTTGTGCTTTCTCCTGTTGCAGTGAGGACTGGGTATTTCATGTTCTTTCTAAGTCCACCCAGAGCTAATTGGAATCACCATAGAGTCTATGCTGTATAAACACCAAATGGGAAAGGGGATCTATTGTCCCTCAAGATTTTTCTAGTTTGGATCAAATCAGTTTCTACAACAGAGATTAATGGGGGGTGAAGTGAAGTCAGGACTTACTTTCCTAGAGACTTTGGTCAATTTTGAGGGGCAAAGCTTCCTGAGTTTGTGCTTTTTAATATGTGAGTTAAAATTTTAAGCCATTGAAAAACATAGAAGCAAATATTCTAAGAAGATAATACGTATCTAATGAACCAGAATTCTAAGTCTCTAATGCAACAATAGACTAAATAGCTTTACATTCCCATTTACTTGGAAGAACTCTGTTTTAGTTAAGACTAAGCTACCTGGGAAATAAAAAGAGGACATTGGGGCTGATATTCTCACAAATGAAAGGAGCACAAAGAACAAAACGGGTTCTCTATCTACGTATATTTCCACTTCTCTGAATAAGTGACTTGATTGATGTCAGAGAATCTCACACCAGATTATAACAATAAGACTTTTAAATGTTCAGGATGTTTATGTTTAAAGCATTAGACTGATAGGAAATCTGATATATTTCTTGTATGACTAGATGTAGTCACTGCAGTGGAAACCAACATAAGAAACAGCAGGCGGCACATTTTCATCCTGACCCCTCAGATCACGCACAGCAAGGAATTTGCCTATGAGCAGGAGGTTGCCCTGCACTGTGCCCTCATCCAGAACGACGCCAAGGTGATACTTATTGAGATGGAGGCTCTAAGCGAGCTGGACACGCTGCAGGCTGAGGAGCTTCAAGAGTCCCTCCGGCATCTTATGAAAGTACAGGGGACCATCAAGTGGAGGGAGGACCACATTACCAATAAACAGTCCCTGAATTCCAAATTCTGGAAGCACGTGAGGTACCAAATGCCTGTGCCAAGCAAAGTTCCCCGAAAGGCCTCTAGTTTGACTCCCTTGGCTGCCCAGAAGCAATAGTGCCTGCTGTGATGTGCAAAGGCATCTGAGTTTGAAGCTCTCCTGACTTCTCCTAGCTGGCTCATGCCCCTGCACTGAAGTGTGAGGAGTAGGAATGTCAAAGGGATTCAGGCCTCAGGTTTCATCTGGTAACTTTGCTTCCATTTCCCTGATTCTGGGTGGAGGCAAAATGCCCAGAAATTTTTCTCCTCAATCCTCCCCCATCCTCCAGTCACCATTTCCTTCCCTTTTCCCTTTTGCTTGCTTCTCTCCACTGTGGTGTGGGATGTTTTCACTACTCTCTTTTCCTCTCTCTCTGTCTTGCTTTGTTTCTCCTCATTCTTTGTCAATAATCTGAATAGCAAAGTAATCATTTGACGATAGATTTTCACGTCATGTTGAAGAACATTCTGATTCCCTCAGGCAGAATGTCAGTTGTAAATCTTGTTCCCAACATGCCAGATTTTCTTTATTTTATATATCTATAATATTATATATATGATATTATATATTATATATCATATGTAATATTATATATTATATATCATATAATATTATATATCATATATAATATATATTATATATCATATATAATATTATATGATATATATCATATAATATTATATATGATTATATATGACATATATATGAGATATATATATATATTTGAGACAGAGTCTCTCTCGGTTGCCCAGGCTGGAGTGCAGTGGCTGATCTCAGCCCACTGCAGTCCCAGTCTCCTGCGTTCAAGCGATTCTTCTGCCTCAGCCTCCCAAGAAGCTGGGACTACAGGTGGATGCTACCTTTTTTACTCCCGGTTAATATTTTGTTTTTGTTTTTGTTTTGGATTTTTAGTAGAGATGGGGCTTCATAATGTTGGTCAGGCTGGTCTCGAACTCCTGACCTCAAATGATCCACCTGCCTCGGCCTCCCAAAGTGCTGGGAGCCACCGCACCTGGCCTATTATATTTTATGTGAGTGGATGCTCAGTCTCATCATCTCAATATTGTTAATTATGTTGGAATACCTTATCCCCATTGCCATTATGATCAAGCTTTTTTTCAATTCTAAAATTCCTTTCATATACTTTTATTCTATTTAGAAATATTATTTTCTCCCTATAAAAGTGATATACAGAGATTATGGAAGAAAATAAAATATGAAAGAAGAAAATAATAAGAATCACTCATAAATCCATCATCTTAAGATTTAAATTTTCTTGTTTAAAGAAAAAATTTATGGCTGGGTGTGGTGGCTCACACCTATAATCCCAGCATTTTGGGAGGCCAAGGCGAGTGAATCACTGGATGTCAGGAGTTGAGACCAGCCTGGCCAACATGGTGAAACCCTGTCTCTACTAAAAAATACAAAAATTAGCCTGGCATGGTGGCATGTGCCTGTAATCCCAGCTACTTGGGAGGCTGAGGTAGGAGAATCGCTTGAACTCGGGAGGTGGAGGTTGCAGTGAGCCAAGATCGCACCATTGCACTATAGCCTGAGTGACAGAGTGAGAGCCATCTCAAAAACAAACAAACAAAAATTTGTTTTTACAGATATCATTTTTATAGCTGAGACGATGCCATGTGGAGTTTTGCAAACATCATAATGAAAACATGTGGCATGTCACTGAAACGTTTTAAAAAATGTAAAAATATTCATAGTGTTCCATCTCCCAATTGTACCACAGGGATGCAACTTAAATATCTATCCTGATAAATAATTCTGCAACAATCCTATCAGTATATCATATATGTCCTGCTTTTAAAATGTCTTTTAAATTTGAGACCATTTTGTTGTAACATTTCTATAAAGGTAGTAGGGGATTTTGACAAAACCGTTTTGGCAAAATGGAGTTAATTTACAGTCAGGGCCACTTTAGTCAGAGCACTGAAGGGAAGCACACACCCTGGGGGTTGCAGGACTGGACCCAGAGCTACCACAAATGTCCCCTCAGATAGGAATCCTGTTGGTGCTTCAAATTTTATAAGTGGATGGAGAGCTTATCTCAGTTGAACTGCTTAATATTGTATATGATTCTGTATTTCACTGGCAAAAGAAAACTGAACTCTGGACTGTTGACAGAGAACATCATCTTGAACTCATCGTCATTCAACAACTTTCAGAATCCGTATTAAGAGAAATCATATCTCTAGAAGATTCCTTATGGTTACTCATTTGTCTAGGTACCTATACCTTTCATTTGTACCCCCAGATTGGGTTGCCAGATAAAATACAGGAAACCTGTATTAAAATATCAGGACACCTGTTAAGATTGAATTCAGACAATGAACTTTCATCTGAAGACCTAAAATTCAGTTTTGGCTGGGGATCTTGTAGTTTTATTTGCTAAATCTGGCTACCTTACTTCTGTAGATTACCATTTGATTTTGTTGAGTTACTAAAATATTGGTCAATGAAAAGGGTATTGTATGGCTAACTGGTTGATATCGTAGTATTTGGAATCAACAAGCCATCCTCTGCAGGTCTACCAGCTGTGTGATCTTCAGGAAAGTACTTAACTTCCCCAAAGCTTAGTTTCCTTAGGTAAAATAAATATAATAATATAAAACACTTTGGATTTCTGTGCTAATCAAATGTTTAAAAAATATTTGGGCCAGAGTAAGAATTCAATAAATGGCAATAGTTGTTATTACAAAACTTCACTGTATTTCTTTTCATACTAATTATATTCTCTGACTTCTCTCAATGAAGACCACTAAAGAATAAATTATCCCCAGTCTCACTCTCAGGAATAGATGTGTCCTTATCCTTGATTCTTCATCCACCTAGAATGACAAGTGTGGTTTTGATTTATGGACTCAGGAAATTTTGGAATTGATTTGTTTTCCTCTTTACATTAGCTACTTGAAAGCACAGAGCTAAATTTGGGAGTTTTCTACAGCAGGCATATAGGACATCATTACACCGATTTTGTAATGATCTCTTTCTTGGCTCCCTAATACCTTTGTTTTAAGTTTGCCCCCATATTCCTTATTTTAAAATATGTTTTAACCATTTATATTATAAGCTCCTTTGCAAGTATTCAACATTTACATTTTCTGAATGTGTGCTGAGTGCCTCTCTGGGAAGGATGAGGAGGAAGGTGTGATGGGAGCCATGTATATAGCCCAGGAAGGCACACTCCTTGCTAACCCTGATGGGGTTTAGAGCCAATCGTGAAAATGCGCAGGGAAGAGAGAAGCACTTCAGAGACCTCAGATAGGGCTGGCCTGGGGAAAACTCTGAAGTTGCTGAGCTCTTTTCTCCATTGCCTGTTTCCTAAACTTCCACACCACTTCCCAAGTCACCTGAGCTCCCTGGGGCTCAGTTTCTGCAACTGAAAGGAGGATGGAGAAGATGAACCCAAAGGACTTTCTTAGCTGCAGTGGCTCATGATTCAGGCTGGTACACTCATAATGAGGTCAGGAAACTGCAAGAAGACCTGGATTCTCACACCAGCACCACAACTGACCTCTCTTATTTCCTCCTCTGTACAGTGACAGTAATACATGCTTCTCCTGCCATACAAGTTAGTGTGAATAAAACAAATGTAGCCAAAACTTGTTGAATGTCTGCCACACAAATCATGGTGAAAATGACTGTGAACTGTAAGAAAAAAATCAATTATTTTTAATTGAATCAAGTTTGCGTAGCATACAATAAAACGTTGATCCAAGTGCTCAGTTTGATGATTTCTGACTGTTGGACATACCTGTGTAATTATCACCCCAGGAAAGTTCCATTGTGCTACCAGGCAAACACTGTTTAGATTTCTAACTCCATGGATTAGTTTTGTTGTATCTTTATATTCATATCAGTAAAGTCATATGGCATTGAGTCTGGCTACTTCTACTCACCAATACTTTTAAGATGCATCCATGTTTTGCATGATTCAGTAGTTCATTCCTTTGTATTTCTTGTTGATGAACATATGAGTTGTTTCCTGTTTATTGCTATTATGAATATGGCTCCTATGAACATACTTGTGGACTTACGATTTTATTTCTTTTTGGTTGACACTTAAGAGTGGTCATATGGTAGTGTGCCCAGAATTGTTGGGTTCTTGGTCTCACTGACTTCAAGAATGAAGCTGCGGACCCTCGTGGTGAGTGTTACAGCTCTTAAGGTGGCACGTCTGGAGTTTGTTCCTTCTGATGTTCGGATGTGTTCGGAGTTTCTTCCTTCTGGTGGGTTCGTGGTCTTGCTGGCTCAGGAGTGAAGCTGCAGACCTTCACGGTGAGTGTTACAGTTCTTAAGGCGGTGCGTCTGGAGTTGTTCATTCCTCCCGGTGGGCTCGTGGTGTCCCTGGCTTCAGGAGTGAAGCTGCAGACCTTCCCAGTGAGTGTTACAGCTCATAAAAGCAGTGTGGACCCAAAGAGTGAGCAGTAGCAAGATTTATTGCAAAGAGCGAAAGAACAAAGATTCCACAGTGTGGAAGGGGACCCGAGCGGGTTGCCACTGCTGGCTTGGGCAGCCTGCTTTTATTCTCTTATCTGGCTCCACCCACATCCTGCTGATTGGTGGAGCAGAGTGGTCTGTTTTGACAGGGCGCTGATTGGTGCGTTTACCATCCCTGAGCTAGACATAAATGTTCTCCACATCTCCATCAGATCAATTAGATACAGAGTATCGACACAAAGGTTCTCCAAGGCCCCACCAGAGCAGCTACATACAGAGTGTCGATTGGTGCACTCACAAACCCTGAGCTAGACACAGGGTGCTGATTGGTGTGTTTACAATCCCTGAGCTAGACATAAAGGTTCTCCACATCTCCACCAGACTCAGAAGCCCAGCTGGCTTCACCCAGTGGATCCTGCACCAGGGCTGCAGGTGGAGCTGCCTGCCAGCGCTGGCACTCCTCAGCCCTTGGGTGGTTGATGGGACTGGGTGCTGTGGAGCAGGGGGTGGCGCTCGTCGGGGAGGCTCGGGCCACACAGGAGCCCATGGAGGGGGTGGGGGCTCAAGCATGGCGGGCTGCAGGTCCCGAGCCCTGCCCCGTGGGAAGGCAGCTAAGGGCCGGTGAGAAATCGAGTGCAGCGCCGGCGGGCTGGCACTGCTGGGGGACCCAGCACACCCTCCGCAGCCGCTGGCCCGGGTGCTAAGCCCCTCATTGCCCGGGCCGGCAGGGCCGGCTGGCTGCTCTGAGTGAGGGGCCTGCCAAGCCCACGCCCACCTGGAACTCCAGCTGGCCCGCAAGCGCCGAGTGCAGCCACAGTTCCCGCTGGGGCCTCTCCCTCCACACCTCCCTGCAAGCTGAGGGAGCAGGCTCCCGCCTTGGCCAGCCCAGAAAGGGGCTCCCACAGTGCAGCGGTGGGCTGAAGGACTCAAGTGCCACCAAAGTGGGAGCCCAGGCAGAGGAGGCGCCGAGAGCGAGCGACGGCTGTGAGGACTGCCAGCACGCTGTCACCTCTCAGTAGGTGCATATTTAACTATCAGAGAAACTTATACATTGTTTCGCAAACTAATTTTACTACTTTACATTCCTACCAGTTGTGTATGAGAGCTCTGTTGCTTCATTGCCTCACCGATAATTGGTGTTGTCAAGTTTCTTTATATTTTAATAATTTTCACGAGTGTTAGATGAAGATCACCATGGTCTTAACTTGAAGTTCCCCGACTAATGATGATGAGCCCTTTTCATGTTTTCATTGGCCATTTGTATATATTTTTTAGTGAAGGCAAAATATTTTGCCTTATTTAAATTGTATTTCTTTTTATATTGTTGATGTGTAGGAATTATTTATGTATTGTGGACGCAAGTTCTTTGCCAGATAGATGTAAAGTGAGAATATTTCCAGGGTTATCTATTCATTTTTAAGTGATGTCATTGTTTAGTAGACATTTTTAATTTTGGTGATATCTAATTAATCAATGTGTCCCAAATGGCTATTGTTTTTTGTGTCCTAGCAAAGAATTTTTTTTTTTTGCCTTGCCTGTCCAAGGGCATGATTTATTATTATTATTTTTGCCTGTTCAAGGGTCTTCTCTGTATTTTTATGAAATATTTATGGTTCTAGCTTTTATGTTTAGGTCCATGGTCTATCGTGAATTAATACTTGTATGTAGAACAAGGCAAGGATGAAGTTCTTTTTTTCTGCTGCTGCTTCTTCTGTAGAGGTACCCAGCTGTTCCAGCAACGTTTGTGAAAGACTGTTTTTTCCCCACTGAATTGACATGGTGCTTTGTTAAAAAAATCAATTGACTAGATATGTGTGGATCTATTAGTCTACTTTCTATTTTGTATGTTTGTATGTTTCTGTGAACATCACATTGCCATAATTACTATTGCCTTATTATAAATCCTCAAGTCAGTATAAGTCTCTCAACTTTGTTCATCTTTGTCAAGATTGTCCGGACAGGCCAGGCGGGTGGCTCACCCCTGTGATTTCAACACTTTGGGAGGCTGAGATGGGCGGATCACCTGAGGTCCAGAGTTCAAAACCAGCCTGACCAACATGGAGAAACCCCGTCTCTACTAAAAATACAAAAGTAACCAGCCTTGGTAGTGCATGCCTGTAATCCCAGCTACTCGGGAGGCTGAGGTAGGAGAATCGCTTGAACCCAGGAGGCGGAGGTTGCAGTGAGCCGAGATCGCGTCATTGCACTCACTCCAGCCTGGGCAACGAGCAAAATTCTGCCTCTGTCCGGACAATCCTAGATTATTTGCATTTTCACATGAATTTTAGAAAGAGCTTCTTAATTTCTTCAAAAATTTTTCCTGAGATTTGGATTGGATTGCATTAAATATATAGATTCTGTAATATATAGAGTCTAAAAATATATGGTGTGGAGAATAGATGTCTTAAGTCTTCCAATCCATAAAGGTGGTATATCCCTTTATTACTTAGATGTTTCATCTCTGTTAGCAATATTTTGTAATTTTCACAGAAGATATTGAGAGGTGACAGCGTGCTGGCAGTCCTCACAGCCCTCGCTCGCTCTCGGCGCCTCCTCTGCCTGGGCTCCCACTTTGGTGGCACTTGAGCCCTTCAGCCCACCGCTGCACTGTGGGAGCCCCTTTCTGGGCTGGCCAAGGCGGGAGCCTGCTCCCTCAGCTTGCAGGGAGGTGTGGAGGGAGAGGCGCCAGCGGGAACCGGGGCTGCGCGCGGCGCTTGCGGGCCAGCTGGAGTTCCGGGTAGGCGTGGGCTTGGCAGGCCCCTCACTCAGAGCAGCCGGCCAGCCCTGCCGGCCCTGGGCAATGAGGGGCTTAGCACCCGGGCCAGCAGCTGTGGAGGGTGTACTGGGTCCCTCAGCAGTGCCAGCCCGCTGGCGCTGCGCTCGATTTCTCACCGGGCCTTAGCTGCCTTCCCATGGGGCAGGGCTCGGGACCTGCAGCCCGCCATGCCTGAGCCCCCCACCCCCTCCATGGGCTCCTGTGCGGCCCGAGCCTCCCCGACGAGCGCCACCCCCTGCTCCACAGCGCCCAGTCCCATCGACCACCCAAGGGCTGAGGAGTGCCAGCGCTGGCAGGCAGCTCCACCTGCAGCCCTGGTGCAGGATCCACTGGGTGAAGCCAGCTGGGCTTCTGAGTCTGGTGGAGATGTGGAGAACCTTTATGTCTAGCTCAGGGATTGTAAACACACCAATCAGCACCCTGTGTCTAGCTCAGGGTCTGTGAGTGCACCAATCGACACTCTGTATCTAGCTCCTCTGGTGGGGCCTTAGAGAACTTTTGTGTCGATACTCTGTATCTAACTGATCTGATGGGGACGTGAAGAACCTTTATGTCTAGCTCAGGGATGGTAAACGCACCAATCAGCGCCCTGTCAAAACAGACCACTCTGCTCCACCAATCAGCAGGATGTGGGTGGAGCCAGATAAGAGAATAAAAGCAGGCTGCCCAAGCTAGCAGTGGCAACCCGCACGGGTCCCCTTCCACACTGTGGAATCTTTGTTCTTTCGCTCTTTGCAATAAATCTTGTTACTGCTCACTCTTCGGGTCCACACTGCTTTTATGAGCTGTAACACTCACTGCGAAGGTCTGTAGCTTCACTCCTGAACCCAGGGACACCACAAGCCCACCAGAAGGAACTCCTGACACATCCGAACATCAGAAGGAACAAACTCCAGACGCACCACCTTAAAAGCTGTAACACTCACCGCGAGGGTCCGCAGCTTCATTCTTGAAGTTAGTGAGACCAAGAACCCACCAATTCTGGACACAATATCTCATATATCATCCAATGGATTTATACTTTGGTATTTTGATTTTTAAATGCTATGGTAAATTGCATTTTTAACAAACTTCACTTTTCAAGTTTCCATCTCTAATATATAGAACTACCATTGATTTTTATATTCCATGATCTTGATAAACTTAATATTTCCAGTAGTTTGTTTTTTGGTAGATTTCAAAGGTTGGTCTACATATAACTATGCTCTCTATTAAAACCAGTAGTTTTAATTCTTTCTTCTCAATCTTTATGCTTTCTAATTTTATTTTTATTTCTTCACTTGTTGCAAAGCAGTTGTCCCAGGTGGGAGCCAAAATCTTTATCTCATTACTAATCTTAGGAAAAAGCAAAATGTTTCACTACTATGAGGTCACCTGTAGGTTTCTTATAGATGTTCTTTATCAGATTAAGAAAGGTCATTTCTACTCTCGGTTTTCTGATCGTTATTAATTCAGAAAGAGTGTTGAATTTTGTCAGATGCTTTTATTTGCATTTATTGAGAGAATTACATATTTTTATTTATTATGTGGTGAATTATCTTGATTGGGTAAAAAGAATTAAAATAATTGTCTCATTAAACATTTTGCCTGTCGGCTATGGGTTTCCCTTTTCCTTTTCTTAAATAACAGTTCTGCCACAAAATAAAAATCTAGGAACACACATTCCCCTTTGGCCTCCTTAAAAAAAATTTAAGCTTCAGCAATTGCACCCCTCTCTGTTACTTCCCCATAGTGAACCCCCATCTTTCTGGGAAAGCAAAAAGCCTGGGGCGCACTTGTGTACTTCAGACGCGGAGCCCCTCTCACCTTTGGCATCCCCCGGGGACCCCTCTTCCACCCTCAGCCCTCCCCTCCTCTTCCTCTGAAGAGCCGGGCGGCCGCTGCGGCCAGCGGTCCTCCCTCCTGGCATCCTCTGCTGTAAACGGCGGCTTGCAGGGTGCTTGCGAGCGGCCCGGGCGCGCCCCCTTCCGGCCCTGCAGGTCACCGGGCTACCGCCCGGGTTTTCCCGGGACCAGCGCCGCCAGGCTGGGGAGGAAGCGCCAGACGCCTGGGGCCCACGCCGTCCGCGGGAAAAGGGCAAGGCGCTGGGTTTTCCAGCTGCGACCTTTGGACCCCGCGATCCAGTAGCTCCGGTAACCCCACGCGGGGCGCCTGGGTGGAGGAGCCGGTCCTGGAGCACAGCTGCGAGGAGCACCCAGACCGAAGGGCCCCTAGACCGGGACCCCCAAGTCTGGGAGGATTCTACCCCCGGGAGCGCCCCAGACTGAGAGCGCCCCAGACCGCGACACTCCCGGACCCGGAGCGTCGCCCGACCGCGGGCAGTGCCCAACTGCAGCTTCCACTGGCCGGGGTTAGCAGCCAGGAGCTGCCAGACGCCTGACATTCTTCTTTCTTTCTATTCCTACTTCTTTTCCTTCTTCTTCTTTTGTTTTGTTTTTGTTTTTGTAGCCCTCTCTGGGTGCCTTATCTCTTTAATCACACCTCTCTTTCACTTTCCACGGTAGTCAGGAGGCGGGGATCGCTGCTTCTCACCTACTTTCTGAACTTGGCCTCCGCAGTCGCGACCTGGCGTGAAGGAGGAGCTGCCGCCCCCGCCCCAGCCTCGGGGACGCCTCTCTGAAGGTAAGCGTGGGCTCCGCTGCCACCCGCATCCCCTCCCCACCCCCCAGGGGAAAGGAAGACCACCATCGGGGAGGGATTCTCAAAACAAGATCAATTAAGAGAGAGAGATAGTGTGTGTGTGAATACGTGTGAATAATTGATGAGACAGCATCCTGTCTTTCTCTGAAAGTATAGTTTCAGAAATTAAGACATCCCCAATTATTTTCTGGAGAGGTGAGAACGACTGAAATAAATGATAACAATAGTTGTCATTTTTTAAGTGCTTACTGTGTACCTGACATTGTAGAAAATTTTTAGATATCTTATTTTCACTTAATCCTCCTAAGGGCCACATGAAGTAGGAACTATTATTATGCTTTAATAAGAGGGAGGAGGAATTCCCTCATTTATCCAAGAGTATCCAGCTACTAAGAAGTAGATCCCAGACCCACACCTACTGTTTTTCTGATTCCAGAGTCTTTGTCTTTTTTCTGCCCAGCCTTGGGAAGTTAAAATGCCCAGCAGGTTGCATCGCAGTTATCAGACAAATTAATGAGGTGTCAATTGCAGCCAGATACAGAGATCCAAGATTATTGCATGCATTTCACTGACTTCCCTTGCTTCATTCTCAAGACCCTTTGCAAATACCGATTTTGTGTCATACACAGTGCTGCTATTGGGAGCACACCTCTCAACCTCAGGGCCTTGGATGGGCTAGGAGGGGTAAATTTGGGGAATTGGGTTTGTGCAGGTTCTGGGGACAGTGTGTTCCCTCTCCCTGCACAAATACACATCCAAAGGCTAAGAACTAAGGCTAAGGTCTAGGAACGTGGCTTGGAAAGGCAGGGTCTATAATCCCAGCACTTTGGGAGGCTGAGGTGGGCGGATCATGAGGTCAGGAGATCGAGACCATCCTGGCTAACATGGTGAAACCCCGTCTCTACTAAAAATACAGAAAATTAGCCAGGTATGGTGGCATGCATCTGTAATCCCAGCTACTTGGGAGGCTGAGGCAGGAGAATCGCTTGAACCTGGGAGTCAGAGTTTGCAGTGAGCGGAGATTGTGCCACTGCACTCCAGCCTGGGTGGCAGAGCGAGACTCCATCTCAAAAAAAAAAAAAAAAGAAAAGAAAAGAAAAAAGAAAAAAAAAGAAAGAAAAGGCAGGGTTCCTGCCTTCAGGGACCTCACCAGAGGGTGGGAGCTAGTCCAGGAGTGATGGAAACACCTGCGGAGTGATGGAGACCGGCTTGGACAAAGGCATACGCCATTTGGGGCTGTTGCAGTTGGAGAGCTTCCTTAAGAAGGCAAATATTGAGCCAAGTTGCAAGGACTCTAGGGACCTGGCAGCTGGGAGAAGTGGGGAGGGTGGCCCAGGTAGCACAGGCATAGGCAGATTTTGGGGGAAGCATAAGGCTAACAACAGACACTTGTGTGACAAGGACTATGAGGTGGCATTGATTTTCTTGGCCTTACAGATGAGAAACCAAATTCCACACAAATTCTTTTGTTTGTTAGAGTTTAAGAGTGTGTGTATGTTATGCCCCAAAATCATTTTCTCCTCTTTGCATTTGGTTGTTTTATCATCTCACAGGCTGAGTAAAATGACTATGCATGGAACACTGTACAAGGAAAATTATATTGAAAAAAACTGGTGTTATGATTTTCATCCAGGCATTTTGTCTCAGGAGTTGCTCGATTGTATGTGTTGCTAATGAGTGATTTATATTGAGGCATCTACATTGATTCATGTGTGTCCTTGTGAATAGCTGTAATCTGAGGCTGTCCATTTCACTTTCTCAAATCTCAGGTTCCTCATTAGAAAGAGCTTTGAAATGGCTCTTTCCCTGTACATTATGTGTTTCTGTGAATTACTTTTAGAGAAAGGTCAGTTTCTCAGGGTGGGGCCCATAAACGAGGGCAACTGGGCAGAGCCAGGGGTTCAGGTGACTGTTTGGACCCTCTGGAAGGGCTTTTTACTGTGCTGCCTTGGGAGACAGAGTGGTCAGCTTGGATCTGACCTTAAGCCTAGGTCACCCAATTTTTGAAGGAAACTTTTTTTTTCATTTAGAGAAAACTTCATGCCTTTGGGTGATTTAGGTAAGTTTGTGACTATTCGTTATGTGTGTGTACACACACGTACGTACTTATGTACATGCACAATATTTAATATGTCTTAGACACATCAAACATGTGCATTTAAGATGTATTAAATGTACTTTCCTAAGAATACAAATAAGTGCCCTATGTCGGCGGCTCTCTACCTGACTGTACATTAGAGTCACCTGCGGAGTTCTGAGGACTCAGGATGCCCAGTCTGTCCTCCAGACCACTGGGTGGAGCCCGGGCATCCTTATTTTTTTTCCAAACTTGGGTGAGAGCTGGTGGCCTAGACTTCACATTAGTTGCTAAAACATACTTTCCAAGATATCATGCTTTAAAAAGCATTTCAAAAGTAGATTATGCAGATGTGCCAATGGATCAGATGATCACCTAGATTCAAAATTATGTATATTTTATTTATTTAATTCATTCAATAATTCAGCAAATAACAAAGAAACAAGCAGACATAAAGTGAAAATATGACAGTTAGTGATAAGTGCTATGAATAGAAAAACTAAACGTGGGAGGGTAGAGGAACACTGGTGTGTGTGAGCATGTGTGTGTGTGTGTGTGTCTGTGTGTGTGTGCATGTGCATGTTTGCATTTGGGCAAGCATGCTGTGCTAGATTTCCAGTAGAGTGCTCAGGGAGGACCTGAGCTATAAGCTAGTGTCAGCAAACCGTAGGGGAAATACAGGATTATTTAATTAACAATGGAGACGTAATTAGTAGGTATTTGAGGAAAGTAAGTTTAGTTACTCCCTATCTTCATGTCAATCAAGAAAATTAATTGTTGGTGGATGAAAAACGTTAAATATAAAAACAAAACAAAACAATACTGAGCCGTAAAAATGAAGAAACTACGTAAGCATCTATTTGACCACCAACAGGAAAGGATATTCTACACTTAAAAGTAATGAAAACATCTCAAAGCAAAAGAATGATTGGTTTGACTACATCAATATAAAATTTGTCATATATTAGCATAACAAAAGAGAGAAAGTAAACAACAAGTTAGACAAACATCTGAGAACTGGACAAAAGACATAAAGAGATGGTTCATAAACATGAAAACAAAATGGCTGATAATAAGTGATTAATATTTGCCTCATTTATACCCAAAGAAATGCAAACTCAGAAAACAATGAGATACCATTTTTCCATTTTGGCTGTCTAATTACATTTTAAAAGTAAGCTGCTCAGTGTGCTTCTGGGTGTGGTCGATAGATGCTGTCTTGTGCTATTGAGTGAGAGAATACGAATATTGCAACATTTCTGGAATGCAGTTTGGGAGCATGCATGTGGCAGGTTTCAATGTAGTCTTCAACTCAATCACTGTACTGCCATCAAGTAACATCCAGGAAATAATAAGAAATGTAGACAAATAATAATAGCTAACATTTAAGTGGTATTACCATTCACCAGACCCTTGCAATAGTAACTCATTTAACTTTCACGTCAGCTCCAGGAAATGGTATTATTATCCCTTTCTATAGATAAGAAAGTTGAGGCACAGAACAGGTAAGTCAGCTGCCCACATCGGTTAGCTGGTAGAGGGTAGAATGGAGATTCAAATCCACCCAGGCTGCCACCTGAGCCCATGCTGCCAAAAAAAAAAACTGAGCCATCCTGCCTTACCTGTGAAGATGGTCATGTGATTATCTCATAATACATCTGGTAAATGATAATATATCCACACGAAGTAATATTAAGTGGCAATTAGAATGGTTTTAACGAAGAGTTTTGTGACATAGGAAAAATGCTCATTATGTAAAATTAAGTGGAAATGCAGGATATGCAATCATTTAAACACCTTTTTTTTTTGAGACGGAGTCTCGCTCTGTCTCCCAGGCTGGAGTGCGGTGATGAGATCTCGGCTCACTGCAAGCTCCGCCTCCCGGGTTCACACCATTCTCCTTCCTCAGCCTCCCGAGTAGCTGGGACTACAGGCGCCTGCCAACATGCCCGGCTGATTTTTTGTATTTTTAGTAGAGACGGGGTTTCACCGTGTTAGCCAGGATGGTCTCAGTCTCCTGACCTCGTGATCTGCCCATCTTGGCTTCCCAAAGTGCTGGGATTGCAGGCATGAGCCACGGTGCCTGCCCAAACATCTTAATTATGTGACAACATTTATAAAAAGTACAAGAAAACATGCTAAAATATTATACATGTTGAGATTATTTTCTTCTTTCAGTCTTCATTTTGTAAATGTCCTACATTGAGTGTAAATTGCTTTAGAAATCAGAAAACCTTTAAAAAGAAAGAAACAAGAGTTATGGAGAAGCAAAAATATTGATATTAAACATAACAATTAAAAATCCTTAAAATTCTTACATGTAAGATATTTAATATTTATATTATTCTATAACTATTTTATTAATACTTGCTAGAGTATCTGTTACATTTATCAGAATAACTCTTTTTCTGGAAATGAATTCATTATTTAGTATAAGCTAAATCTCTTAAATTCACACATAAAACTTAAGTACATTAAAAATTTTACATACACACATCCACATTTGCAGAATGCTGTGCAAATACTAATTTTTATATACTGAGATCTTAGTATGTTTCATATTGAAACTCAGAGTTAACTTGTCAGTTTGCCGAATCATCTCCTAATAACTTTGTCTCTTGGTAGATATTGAATTTTTTTTAAAGTGGTGCTTTTTATAAGGTTATATCAGCCTTAATCAGAGTGACATAAAGGAAATAACATTTTTTATTCTATCCAAGATAAAAGAATAGGCAGAGTTAATAATAAAAGTGTGTGGAGGTAGTGGGGGAGGTTTCAAACCATAGAACTGGTCTAATTTGATTATACACAGTTGGTACTTTCCATTCATACTTGTTTCTTTGGCCTTTACATTATTGATTATTATCTCTTGGAAATTCCACCAAATATTTGGTGATTTTTCCCTAAGGATGGATGTGAATGGTTTGGCAGCTTAGCCATTAAGCTTTATCCTGGATTCAGGCATTGATAACCCTATTTTTAAGATGGAAGATGAGTAGTTATTGGTGAGAGGGGAATTATTCTGAGCTGAGAAGCTGCCATGCACTCAGGAAGTCTCCATAGATGGTTTAAGTCTCCAAGCCTTAGATGGTTTAATCACTCAATAATTCCAGAGGCAGGCCTTTTTATCATCTCCGTTTTGGTAGTGAGTAAACAGGCTCTAAGACTTGCTCAAGTTTTGCACAGCTTGTCAGGACTCAAACTGGAGTGGCAGCCCAGGTTTGTGTATTTCTGAAACCAGACTCTGCCATCAGGCTGTGCTCCCTGCACTCAGGATGGTAAACAAGGGATATGGTGTTGTTTATGCAGTATTTAGACTCTGAATGGTCTCCACTGTGGGGGATCCTTTCTCCATTGGGCTCTTAAAGCTGTAATCAGAAGTCCAAATGCTAGGTTGTAGTAGGATCAAAGTTCAATGCAGATCTTAGTTCCACTGGGTCACAGCCAATGTAAAGGAGGGGTCTGGAGTGCAGGAGACTGTCACTTCATCCCTCCATTTCCCTAAAGTAAACTCATATGGGCAGCCACAGACACATGCAAACACATGCACACACCTATGCCTCAGTGACACATGTTAGTGAGTGCTGGCCATGTGCTAGGCATGGTGCTGGATTTTAGTGATACAGTGAAGAGCAAAATAGACTTAGTACCTAGAATTATGAAACCTACGTTCTGAAGGAGGAAGATGGATTTTTAAAAATTCAATCCTAAATGAAGATCTCATTACAATTCAGGAACCTTTTGAAGTGAAAACACACACACACTCTCTTACATGGGCAGAACTGCCATACATAGCTCAGCGTGTCACAGATTGTTTATTCACAGAATGGTAATATTTGTAGTAGCACTGTTGTTCTCAACTTTGACCTTGGAAGCAGGATTTAGTAGACCAGGCCTGAAATCCATCAGATTCTGTTGTATCAGTAAAATAAATTACTAGGGATTTCTTCCAGAAGCAAAACTTCATTGCCTTGAAATATTATTAATTCTATATGGCTGAAAGTTCTGAAAATTGGTTGCTATATTAAGGATTATAAAAATCTTCTAGGTTGGTTTTTAAAAAATCTGTGTGCTGGCCGGGTGTGGTGGCTCACGCTTGTAATCCCAGCACTTTGGGAGGCCGAGGCGGGCGGATCACGAGGTCAGGAGATCGAGACCACGGTGAAATCCCGTCTCTACTAAAAACACAAAAAATTAGCCGGGCGTGGTGGCGGGCGCCTGTAGTCCCAGCTACTCGGAGAGGCTGAGGCAGGAGAATGGCGTGAACCCGGGAGGTGGAGCTGGCAGTGAGCCGAGATTGCGCCACTGCACTCTGGCCTGGGCGACAGAGCGAGACTCCATCTCAAAAAAAAAAAAAAAAAATCTGTGTGCCAGAAGATTTTTAAACCTTCATAAGATAGGCACGCTTTTGTTTGAAAGCTTTGGCTGAATCTGTTTTATTCTGTTTTCCAGAGAAGCCATTTGAAGCAGAATCCAAACCATGAATTGTAGAGAATTACCCTTGACCCTTTGGGTGCTTATATTTGTAAGCACTGCAGGTAAGTGATTATACATATTCTCAAACATATTTCATTAGCAATCGAGCAAGAATGTCAAAGTTTTTTTTTTAATGTGGTGGCTACTGAAGATGCTGAATTTATTCAGGAAAGAAAAGATTCTGCAGTCTGAGTTTATGTAGTGAGAGCAGTGTGAAAAACTTGCATCTTGAAATAAATTACATTTGTCTGAGGTGAAAATTTATTTCGTGTATTTGAAACTGAGGAGGTGGCAGCCATCTTTATTATTGGGTTTTAGGAAGTTTGAAACACACTCTCTCCTCCCTGAGAGGGAGGCCAAGATTCATCCCATTCTTTAGGTAATAATGAGGAAAGTAAATGACAAATATATTAGACAGGTTTAAAAAAATTAGAGTGAGACAGAACATACAAAAAAGAGACTGGCTAGACCAAGGAGCTCAAGTAGGCTTCATAGTAGATGTCAAATACCAATTTTAATTTATTAGCAGTGATTGCCTAGAGTTGTTTTTTTTTTTTAATTGAGAAGGATTCTGAGACTCTGTTCTTTAGTGTTTCATGATTGAATAGCAAGGCATTTCTTAGGCTTTGGGGGAGAAAGTGGGAGCACAAATATTAATTTGCCTTGATCTATTATCTAGGAGAGGGAAACACATGGGCTCATTTCCCTACTTTGATAATTACTGCTGAAGAGATAGTTGAATTAAGCTTTTGGTACTTTCAAATAACACAGGTCCAATCTCAGGGTATATTTACTTACGTGAATCCATTTATTATTGAGATCTCTGGAATACAACCCTACCCAGATGGTAAAAGAATGAGGTAGATCTTCGTTTTTTTATATGTAATGATCTGTCGGAAACAAGTGAGTGGAAAAGCAAGGTGCAGGAAAATGTGTCATGAGTTCCATGTCCTGTGGACATACACTAATAGCCTTACCCCTCATTATAATGAAAGCACGTTTCAGGCACAGAAACAGCCATGCAGCTAGTTGTGCAAAGTTGCCAAGCTCCCAGCTGCCTGCCCTGGAGAGCACTTTTCATGAATGTTTCACTCTAGGGAGACATGACAATGTTCTACCTGTAGGATTCACTGAAACTAGTTGAGTTTAAGTGACAAAATGCTATGATTGTCCAAACCCAAGACAGTTTCAAACACAGACTTTATTCCAAAGGGCATTGGTTGTTGGCCCTGCTGGGTTCTTATACTGTGTTTATGGAACAATAGGAGTGCCTATTTTGGCACTTGGAACTCCACAAACCTTGAATTCCTCTTATTTATCCCATCGAGGACCATTTCCAATAAGCATTATGGTAATCAACAAAGCCTCTAATGGTAAACCATGATTAGATATCCAAAGCTTCTAGCTGCCTGAGGAGGGGGGTGGTGTGGACTTTCAACTGTCAACCTCCCACCTCTGGAGAGTGTGTAATTCACATTAAGTTTCTTCAAATGATAATACTTCCAGAGAGCACATGTCCATCCAAACACAGTCATATGTGTTTATAGAAGCTTTTTAAGACAAGCGAAAACCTGAAAACCTAAAAATAACCCAATATCCAATAGACATTTGTTTAATAAACCAATCCCCAACATGCATCCTTTTATAAAATGGATAAATTGCCAAATGGTAACAAGATTAGATACTACATTGCAATGAGAAAAGAACACATCACTGCTACAGCATGAATGCATTTATAACATAATCATGTCAAGATAACCCAGACATAAAGGAGCACATATTGTATGGTCTATGCACTTTATTATATTAACTCTAAAACAGGAAAATAAATGAACTGTTAATGACTCACCAGGGTTTTGCATGTCAATTGAAGCTGACACCCACATATACACATGTATCACACCTTCTATGTTGAAGTATTAGTATAAGATAGAGATTGTATTGCAACCAGAAAACATGAAGTTGGTGCTCCTTAACTCTTGTGTTTTGAGGTAGATTTGACATCCATGTTTTCAAAGAATGTGTATTAGTCCATTCTTATGCTGCTAATAAAGGCATACTTGAGACTGGGTAATTTATAAAGGAAAGAGACTTTATTGATTCACAGTTCTGTGTGGCTGGGGAGGCCTCAGGAAACTTACAATCATAGTGAAAGGGGAAGAAAACATATCCTTCTTCACATGGTGGCATCAAGGAGAAGGCTAAGCAAAAAGGGGAAAAGCCCCTTATAAAAACATCAGATCTTATGAGAACTCACTCACTATCAGGAGCACAGCATGATGGTAATCACCCCCATGATTAAATTACCTTCCACCAGGTCCCTCCTATGACACATGGGGCTTATGAGAACTACAATTCAAGATGATTTGGGTTGGGATACCGCCAAATCATATCATTCCACCCCTGGCCTCTCCCAAATCTCATGCTCTCACATTTCAAAACACAATCATGCCCTTCTAACAGTCCCCCAAAGTCTTCACTCATTCCAGCATTAACTCTAAAATCCAAGTCCAAAGTCTCATCTGAGACAAGGCAAGTCCCTTCCTATGAGTTGGTAAATTCAAGAGCAATTTAATTACTTCCTAGATACAATGGGGGTACAGGCATTGAGTAAATACACCCCTTCCAAATGGGAGAAATTGACTAAAACAAAGGGGCTACTGGCCCTATGCAAGTTCTAAATTTAATAGGGCAGTCATTAAACCTTAAAGTTCCAAAATAGTCTCCTTCAACTCCATGTCTCATATCCAGGTCATGCTGCTGCAAGAGGTAGGATCCCATGGTCTTGGGCAGCTATGCTCCTGTGGCTTTGCAGGGTACATCTCCCCTCCTGGCTTCTTTCATGGGCTGGTGTGGAGTTTCTTGGCTTTTTCAAGTACATGGTGTAAGCTGTCAGTGAATCTATCATCCTGGGGCCTGGAGGATGGTGGCTGTCTTCTCTTAACTCCACTAGCTGTACCCCAATGGGGACTCTGTATGGGAGCCCCAACACCACATTTCCCTTCCACACTATCCTAGCAAAGGTTCTCCATGAGGATTCCACCCCTGCAGCAAACTTTTGCCTGGACATCCAGCGTTTCCATACATCCTCTGAAACCTAGGCATAGGTTCCCAAACCTCAATTCTTGACTTCTGTGCACCTCCAGGCTCAACACCATGTGGAAGCTGCCAAGGTTTGGGGCTTGCACCCTCTGAAGCCACAGCCTGACCTGGTATCTTGGCCTGTTTTAGCAATGGCTGGAGGGGTAGGATGCAGGGCACCAAATCCCTAGGCTGCACACAGAAGGGCGCCCTGGGCCCATCCCAGGAAATCATTTTTTCCTGTTAGGCCTCTGGGCCTCTGATGGGAGGGGCTGCCATGAAGATCTCTGACATACCCTAGAGGTATTTTTCCCATTATCTTGGCAATTAACATTTGGGTCCTCATTTCTTATGCAAATTTCTGCAACCAGCTTTAATTCTGCACCCCCCCATCCCTGCGAACATGGATTTTTCTCTCCTACCACATCCTCAGGCTGTGAATTTTCCAAACTCTTATGCTGTGTCACCTCTTGAATGATTTGCTCTTTAGAAATTTCTTCTTCCAGATAATCATCTCTCAAGTTCAAAGTTCCGTAGATCTCTAGGACAAGGGCAAAATGCAACTAATCTCTTTGCTAAAACATAACAAGAGTCATTTTTGCTCCAGCTCCCCAAAAGTTCCTCATCTCCATCTGAGACCACCTCAGCCTGGACTTTATTGTCCATAACATTATCAGCATTTTGGTCAAAGCCATTTAGCAAATCTTTAGGAAGTTCCAAACTTTTCCATATTTTCTTATCTTCTTCTGAGCCCTCCAAACTGTTCCAACCTCTGCCTGTATGCAGTTCCAAAGTCACTTCCACATTTTGGGTATCTTTACAGTAGCACCCCACACCTGGTACCAATTTACTGTATTAGTCCATTCTCACACTGCTAATAAAGGCATACCTGAGACCAGGTACTTTATAAAGGAGAAAGATTTAATGGACTCAGTTCTGCAGGGCTGGGAGGCCTCAGGAAACTTACAAAAGGGGGGAAAGCCCCTTATAAAACCATCAGATCTCATGAGAACTCACTCACTATCATGAGAACAGCGTGAGAGTGACTGCCTCCATGATTAAATTCAAGATGAGGTTTGGATGGGGACACAGCCAAACCATATCAGAATACTTCTATGACATCACTTCCTCTTTATATTGTGGTTAACAATTTTGAGTTGAAACCAGACTGCTGCTTTGAGAAACAAACCCTGACTATAGAGAGGGCATTCTGTCCATGTCCTAAGGGAAATGTTTCATTCAATTTAAATACTCTCATCCTCAAAATGCGGTAAAAGTGCACCCGAGAGTCACTGGAAGGTAGATTACGAGAAAGACCCATTAATGCTGAACTTGAAGTACCACAAGTGCAGAAAGAGGGGAAGGAGCACCTATCCTGTGTAGATGAGGGTCAGATATATTTCCAAAGCCAGAGAATCTGGGTCAATTGAGAAAGAGGGAAAGTGACAGATATGCAAATTTGGATTGATATTATATTAATGAATTCTTGATTATCCACACGGTGACCTACAGTAATAATAAATGTACACACACTGTAAGTTACATAGGCACACCTTTAACTATCCCCACACTTGCCAGGGAATGTTAGATAGGCAGAGTGAATGCAAGGTGAGTGAGATTTCTGATAGTGCAGAGGAAGAATGCCAAGGTTGCTAGGTTTCTTGTTTTCTTTTCTACTGAGACTCCTCAGCAGGGTATGTTTTGAGGTAGGTATGGCAGCACTGTGACTTCTGTGGCTTTCCTTATGAAGAAGTTGTAATGTGTAATATTTTCTTCTAAGAGATGACACAATTATCAGTCTTCTAGCTATGGTTGGTTAAGTTCTGATACCTTCCTGTTGGGGAGAAACTGTCAGAAGTTGTGTTTTCATCTATGTTCTGAAAGTGCCTTATCCTTTCTAGCATTGGAAAGATTGATGCAAAAATAAAGAACCCACAGGAAAGTGACACCGAGATTTCTCAGGACTTTCTTACTAACCTTGCTTCTTCACCTAATGCATTAGGATACCAAAAAAGTTACCTTTGTCATTTTGGTTTTTGTTTTTATTTATTTTACTTTTCTAATCTTTTGAAGAATCTTGTACTTCACGTCCCCACATTACTGTGGTTGAAGGGGAACCTTTCTATCTGAAACATTGCTCGTGTTCACTTGCACATGAGATTGAAACAACCACCAAAAGCTGGTACAAAAGCAGTGGATCACAGGAACGTGTGGAGCTGAACCCAAGGAGTTCATCGAGAATTGCTTTGCATGATTGTGTTTTGGAGTTTTGGCCAGTTGAGTTAAATGACACAGGATCTTACTTTTTCCAAATGGAGTGAGTAACCCTTTCTTTTTAAAATGTATTTCACAGCCCTCTTGTCCTTTGTTCAGCAACTCAAATATGCAGGAATCTGAAAGGCCAGATAATCAGCACATCTTTTTCTTTCCTACTCTTCCTACGACATGAAATACATTCTTTGTTATGGAACAAAATAAGTTTATCTCTCTCTGCTTATTTTCTTAGTGACCTTAATGAAAGGAGATTACCTTGACAGGATTTCCTTTTAGGGGATCCTTACCAATGATAAGTGATGATTGCATGAAAGTCAGTTTTAAAATTCAGCTGCTCCTGTTGTCTACATGTCCCCAGTCAAATGAAATCAGCAGCTCGGACTTCACGATAATATTAATATGTTGTGAAATGGGGCAGTGTCAGCTTCCTGGGTGGCATCCTTGGTGGGGGTTGATGCAGACACACACTAGTCCAGTCTGCAGGGGCTCACTGGGAGCCAGGTGGCAGTGCTAGTGGAGGAAGTGTGTGTCTGGCAGCCAATCACAACCCACAGCTGGGGACAGTGAGAGAGGGCAACACGGAAGGGCTTTGCATTTTACTCATGAGGTGGCCCTAGATTGTGCCAGGATACTCATAATTGGGTTGCATAACTTCCACGAAATGGGCGCAGCCAACTGAAAGCATCACCCACACTTACCAAACATGTTTCTTTTTAGATGTACCTACCTACATATGTAGGTATTTTTATAGAGACTTGAGACTGACCCGTAGGAAATAGCTCAGGGCCAGCTGAAGGTGATGGTGTGTAGATTTCATATGTAGCAGATTTCTTTTAGAAGCACTTCTAGAGTGAGTCCTCATCATTATCAACCATGCTGTTGAGAGAAGAGTGAGCTATCACTGTGAAACTTTGGTAGCACTCCTGCGGTTTTGCACCAAATTAGGTCATTTTTGTTTGTTTTTATACATAGGAACTCCCAGGCATCAGAAAAAAATTAAATAACTCTTTTGATAAAAACCAATACATCTTTAGGTGACCTTTTAAGAGTGATAATTACAGAAATGGGTCACAACTGGGATTTTTCATAACAAGCTAAGGAAGAACGAATACTCACAAATGGGGTAAAGGAAAAAGAACAACAAACACCGCCCCCCCACCACAGACTTCCGACTCCTGATTGAATAAAGGCACAATTCAAAGGAATAAAGTATTCTGGACAGGGCTGAGAGAGCACGTTGAGAGGAACAGCCAGGCATCTATGATCATCACTTGGAGATAACAGAAGCAAATAGCATTGGCAATCTTTCTGATATGGGGAGTAGAGAATACAGCCTGGCTTAGGAAGCAACAATGGAAGCAAGAGATTGAGGCAGGATTTCAGAGAGGTGTGGAGAGACAGGGTAGCAGATAGGAGATGCTAAGAAAAATGAGGTGTCCCAGAGTGGATATTGAAGACTGATCACTATGAGAGTAAAGTGATGAGGTGAGAAGCAGCTTTGACAACGGCCTTGAAAATAAATGGAATTCTACATGGAAGCAGGTTGTTTTAGACACCCAGGAACATAGAAGATACAGACATATTCAAATATAGCATAATTAGTAAGCAGTATTTATTGTAGATGTGTGTGTATACACATATGTGTTCTAACTTAGGTGTGTAACCCTTTGTAGTTTGATGTGGGATCTATCAGTGAACAGACTTTATGCCTAAAAATTTCCCATTAGAACAGTAATTCTTTAATTTTTAGGAGTACATTGCTAATAATCAAATGCCACTGAGGACTGATAATTTAATCCTGCAGTGAAAATCACTTTATCCCACCAAATTTTAAGAAAGAAATCAACCAAGAGGCAAGGGGATACAAAAGAGATAGTTTTCAATGATAGAGATGAAGAAATGAAGGTAGAGGGAAATGTACACACAGAAATCTAATAACCAATCCTAGGCTGACAGGCAGCAAATTCACCTTGGTGAGCAGCCTCAGAAGTGGGGGCTGGTGTTTATCCCCTGGTGTGTGTGGACACAAATGAATGGTTTTCATAACCAGGATGGGCTGGGCCTGCAGCAGGAAAGTGTGGTCACAGCTTTGGGTCAGTTGGCCTCAGTGTTAACACCAGCCTTGGAGCTCCTGGGTGGCAGGTGCAATGTGTTGTTGATTGTTTCAGTGTTCCCAGCACAGTGTCCTGCACATGGAGTGTCAGTCCTCTAGCATTTGTTGAGTGTTAGGAATCGAGGATTACAGAGGTAGAGAACAATGTAGTCTGAAAAAATGGGGATATTCATGTACCCTATTCCTTTTAAGCAACAAGTCATAGAGGTCCAGAAATCTCTATCTCTCCAATTCATTGAGGCCAAAGTTGGGGAGACTTTACAAAAACACACTTGAGAAGAAAGTGCTGCCAATGGGATCCTGAATCCATTTCAAGGGCCAGGTAGCTCTATCATGTCCCATGGCCACAGACCCACTACCTATAACTGTGACAACAGCCTGCCACATTCTCCAGTCATGGCCAATCTTTTATAAATTCATGCCCAAGGTGAAGGGACCAGATTCATTGGATTATGAAAGTGTAGAATTGTGCAGAGCACTTCTGGCCTCTGGGACCAAATAGATGTGCATTTGCATCCTGGCCCCATCTTGTAGCAAGTGTGTGGCCTGTGTGAGTTGTTTAACCTGTCTGAGATTTAGCATTCTCATCTGAGCCTAAGGAAAATAGTAATTTCCCTTACATGTACATAGTCTAATACCTGGAACTCAATAAGTGTTAGTCTTTTCTTCCTTCTATCCTATTGTAGACCTAAAGGGGAACTGGAAGAGCCTAAGGTGGGCACAAATGTGTCAGGCATAGAGGATAACTTAAAAACACGTGTCTGCTGTATTTAGCAAATGAATCTATACATCACAGGTGCAGCGGAAGCAAACATCAAATATGAAACATTTTCTCTTTAAAAACTTCATTTAAAAAATACCGTATTGTTTTCCAATTCTAGATCACCTTTTTTGTTTTTTTGTTTGTTTTGTTTTGTTTTGTTTTGTTTTGTTTTGAGATGGAATTTCGTTCTTGTTACCCAGGCTGGAGTGCAATGGCGCGATCTCCACTTACTGCAACCTCCGCCTCCTGCCTCAGCTTCCCGAGTAGCTGGGATTACCACACCCAGCTAATTTTTGTAGTTTTAGTAGAGACAGAGTTTCACCACATTGGCCAGGCTGGTCTCAAACTCCTGACCTCAGGTGATCCACCTGCCTTGGCCTCCCAAAGTGCTAGGATTACAGGTGTGAGCCACTGCACCTGGCCTAGTGATAGTCCTGATCACTAATTTCTGATCAGGAGTAACAACAACTATAAAATCTATTCACACTCACTTTTGGTCAGTAAGGCATTTAAAGAGCTAATTCAATTACACTGAGGGCAGCAACTCCAGACTTTGGTTTATTCAACAGTATAAGAAGGGGATTGGAACAAATTGCCTTGAGAAACAAAACCTAATGCATATACACACACATTGAGAAAACAACATCAGGAGTTTATATACCTTTTGAAACCAAAGCCACCCTCCCATCCTGGGCCAAGACTCTCTGAACTTATCCATCAGTGAAGATCACTGACATTGTGAAGATTTGCTTTTCTGACATCCATAATATATTGTCTGCAGTAGGATATGTGCGTGTGTGTGTGCATGTGTGTGTCTCTGTGTGTAGACTGCTCAGGTTTTCATTTATTACCCCCTGCTTCCATGACAGTTTTTAAAGTTCTTGCTCCTCTGAATCAAGAGGAGGCAGAGCAGGGTTTACACATCAATGAATCAATCTCTTTAATAAAAATAAAGGAAAAATACTGTAACTGGTTACTAAAGGGAAGATGGGTGATATTTGCAAAGTTTCTGTAGCATTATAAAATACCTTTACACTTTTATTCCATAGAAATTATACTCAGAAATGGAAATTAAATGTCATCAGAAGAAATAAACACAGCTGTTTTACTGAAAGACAAGTAACTAGTAAAATTGTGGAAGTTAAAAAATTTTTGCAGATAACCTGTGAAAACAGTTACTATCAAACACTGGTCAACAGCACATCATTGTATAAGGTAATGCTTTTATAATATTTGAACTTTAAGACTTGATGGAAAAGATCAAATTCCCAAATGAGGGTCTGAGGGCTACCATTTTGGTCTCATAACAAATAAGCTGCCTGATCCCACATGGCTCACTTGCCCTGTTTGAGCCAAGTATCCTCACTGGCTTGTTGTCAAGAGCTGATACACAGTATTAAAATATGTTCCACAGTAGTTTCCCTGGATTTGGTGTTCAATAAATGATCACAGCTTCTTCTCCCACACTCTTCCTTCATTTTCCTTCTCTTTTGACAAGTTAATTTTTAGGAATTCTAGTTTAAGGATTTCCATTTTCTCCTGTCACATGTACTTAACATGTAAAACTCAATTGTATATGTTTTTCTGAATATATTAGTTCATTTTATAAAATGGAAATGGTAATGCTTTTATAATATTTTAACTTTAAAACTGAAAAGTGAAGAAAGCAAAAATCACTCATAAATACATCAGTTAGCGACTTTGTTTTTTCTGTGAAGCATCTGCTTTTTGAAAGTGGTATATTTTATTTTTTGTGTGTTTTTTCCTCTAAGAATTATGTTGTGACTATCCCTTCACATCTTTAAATGATCTTCTAAACATGGGCTTTCAGTTTTTATGTGCCTGGTTTCATCTAACTAACCCCCTTGTTTCATCTAACTAATCCCATTGTTATTGGACATTTGTGAATTGCCTATTTTTCACTATTATTTAAAGGCTAAAATGAATACCACTTCCACAGATCCTTGGGTGTTTATATAATTTGTCCTTCAACCAAATCCCTAAATGTAGAATTACTGGATCAAAGCCTGTGAGCATGTTTATATGTCTTTTTCTTCACACTATCAAACTCGTCTCCAGGGAGCTCTGCCAATTTTACCCCACACTTGAAAAAAGAATCCCAATTTTTTGTCACCTCCACAACACTGGGAAATAATGCTCCTAGAATGTTTAAAATTTGATATGAAAAATTTCTAAAACTCCTAGTGGTTTTTTCACTTTTCTTAGTAATAAATTAAACTTTTGTCTATACTTATTGCATCTTACTGCAATCAGGCAATTTTGTGGGTTGCCTGTTTATTTTTTTCTGTTTTCTTCAGTTGGCATACCTTTTACTTGTTGAATTTTAAAAGCTCGTATACACCATGGAATACTATGCAGCCATAAAAAAGGATGAGTTCATGTCCTTTGTAGGGACATGGATGAAGCTGGAAACCATCATTCTCAGAAAACTAAAACAGGAATAGAAAACCAAACACTGCATGTTCTCACTCATAAGTGGGAGGTGAACAATGAGAACACATGGACACAGGGAGGGGAACATCACACACCGGGGCCTGTTGTGGGGGGTGGGGGGGTAGGGGATGGATAGCATTAGGAGAAATACCTAATTTCTCAGATTGATGGTTCCAGCAAACCACCATGGCACGTGTATACCTATGTAACAAACCTGCACATTCTGCACATGTAACCCCAAACTTTAAAGTATGATTAGAAAAAAGCTCTTTTAGACCACCGTATAGGAATTATGTATACACATACATAGTGTGTGTGAGTATACAGTGTGTGTATGCATAAAAAACATACACACTCCCATCCACACACACAAACACCACAAATTGTGTAGTTCAGGGGTCCCCAATCCCTGGGCCAGTCTCCCTCACTCACATTACCACCTCCTGTGAGGTCCACAGTGGCATTAGACTCTCACAGGAGCAAGAACCCTGTTGTGAACTGTGCATACGAGGAGTCTATGTTGTGTGCTCCTTATGAGAATCTAATGCCTGATGATCTGTCACTGTCTCCCATCACCCCCAGATAGGACCACCTAGTTGCAGGAAAACAAGCTCAGGGCTCCACTGATTCTACATTATGGTGAGTTGTACAATTATTTCATTATATATTACAGTGTAATAATAATAGAAATAAAGTGCACAAGAAATGTAATGCACTTGAATCATCCCAAAACCAACCATCCCCCCTCAACCCCTACCCACACTGGTCCATGGAAAAATTGTCATTCATGAAATCAGTCTCTGTGTCAAAATGGTTGGGGACAGCTGATGTAGTTTATATGGAATAACAAATCTGAATAATGTGACTCTGTCATGGAGACTTTAAAGACCTATGAGAGAGTGGTCTGAACAGAACTTGGGAAAGCTGAAGCGAGTGATGATAATATCCTTGAAACTTTTGTTTGTGCCTTATGCTTGAACACTGTTTACTTGTGATTTCCAAAGACAGCTCTTATCTGAAATGTTTTCTAAACATTTGAGTCAGTCCTGAGTTGACTTCACACTATTTCTCATCAATGTACAAATGTGCTACAGTACATGTAAATTAGTGAGGCTTGGTGTGCTAAGTTTTAAGAAATTCCATTCGGGTGTGGTGGCTCACGTCTGTAATCTCAGCACTTTGGGAGGCCAAGGCAGGCGGATCACAAGGTCAGGAGATGGAGACCATCCTGGCTAATAAGGTGAAACCCTGTCTCTACTAAAAATACAAAAAATTAGCCAGGCGTGGTGGCACGTGCCTGTAGTCCCAGCTACTTGGGAGGCTGAAGCAGGAGAATCATCTGAACCCAGGAGGCGGAGGTTGCAGTGAGCCGAGATCAGGCCACTGCACTCCAGCCTGGGGGACAGAGCAAGACTCTGTCTCAAAAAAAAAAAAAAAAAAAAAAAGAAAGAAATTCCAAAATGCAGATATTTAAATTAAGAGCATTGGTGCACCAAGGATGTTTAGTCAAACAATTGACCACAGGGCTAAGTATTCTAAGCCTGTTGACTGATCATGACTTCACCCAAGAACAAGGAAGCTAAATCAGTAGACAACTGATTGGAAAGGAAAATGAAGAGTCTCTGATCTTTTCTATAGCTTGAAAAAATTAGTTTGGCTTTATAAAATTTTGACTTATATATAAATAATTTACTGATGTGAGGTACACATGTGGGTGCTTCACGGGCACATTCTACGCACAGTGGGTCTAGCTCCAGTGGCTGCCAGCTCTGAGGGAGAAGTCTGTGGGCAGTAGGTTCTCCTTGCTTGGTGTTTGCAGAAACAGTGTCCAATGGTCAAGGATGGCCATTTAGCCCCCAGCCTTCCCACATAGTCCCTGCATGGCTCTGGGACCTACCTCTGGGTGTCAGATGTGCTGGAATGAAGAAAGTGGATTTATTACAATTAGTATTAATTCCTGTGACATGTATGGAAATGTGTGTGTGAGAGAGAGAGATGTTTGAGTGTACCTATGGATTTGAATATTGTTGATGCATTTCTAATCAGCTCGCTGGCTTCTGATGGAGGGTGTCAAAGGTGTGGGTGGTCTGCTAGCTACTCATTCTATGAGTAATTCTACACCCATCCCACTATCCACCCCTGGGATGCATAGTCCAGAATACACAAAATTGGACTGAACATGTATGAAATAGGGTTGTGACTCAAGCAAGGATTTTTGAAGTAGTGTTCTCTCTCTCTCTCTGTCTCTCCCTGTTTCTCTCTCTCTGCATGTGTGTAAAAGAGATAGATGAAAGAATATTGATGAAAGCAGCTACAGTGCTCATATTGCCCCATGCTCTACTTCCCAGCATATATTAATAATGATAATCATGCCAACAGCAATGAGACCGCATTTAATTGTTTCAGTAAAAGTACTACCAAGTAACTGGGACATATATCCAGGAACTGCTACTTTCCATTCTCTTTTCCTTTTTCTTTAAAGATCTTTAACTCAAAAATTTGGATCACTCTAATATCAATTCGGCTTTTACTTAAAGTGTTTTAACTTGCTTTATTAAAAACAGAACTGTAAAAAGCTACTACTGGAGAACAATAAAAACCCAACGATAAAGAAGAACTCTGAGTTTGAAGATCAGGGGTATTACTCTTGTGTGCATTTCCTTCATCATAATGGAAAACTATTTAACATCACCAAAACCTTCAATATAACAATAGTGGAAGGTAAGGGAAATCCTAGAATTGGGAAGAAACAGATGTATTTTAGTAAAATGGATTTTTTTCATTCTTCAAAACTGTGTAGGGATTGAGAGTCCACTTAGTTGGGGTTGTGACCACACCACTAGTTCAAATATAAGGGTCAAAATCTTCATTTTGGTGCTCCTCTACTTGGCTAAATAAACCTTTCTTTTTGGCAGGAAATGAAAATCTGTATGAATAAACCTCACATGAGTCAGCTCTCTCTTATATATGAAGTTTGAGTAAATTGTGGAATCTTTTGTTGTTGAATTTACATTTTCACTTCACAAATATTTAGTGAAGGTATCTATACTCAATAAACTGTACTTAGCACAGGGAGGCAGGGAAGCGAGGAAATATGAGATGAAGTGAGCACCGTACTATTCTCAAGGGATTTGATTATAATCAGGAGAGGCAATAAGCTACATAAAGGTGTATGAAACAGCATCATCTGTGAGGCTGCAAGAGTGCAGGGGGAGGTTGGGGGAAGGACAGATGCAGGAGGCTCCATTTGACCTGGGTCTTGGAGGGGGAGCCTCATGAAGCAGTGACCTGCTGGGGAAAGGGATCTCGACTGAGAGAGTGTAAGGAACACTGATGTGCTGGTGAGAGGGGAGGGATGCTGGACCCAGGCTGTGTGTGATGGAAGAACAGAATCCTGGGACATTAAAGGTATTTAATTAAACCTCACCCAGTGAAGATATTCATCATAAGGCACAGCCAATGATTGATCATCCAGTCCCTTCTTGGGAACTATCAAGGAAATGATCAAATCACAGAGCAGTGTAGTCCAGATTTTAATATCTGATTGTTGAAGTCTGTTTTTCCATTGAGTCCAAATATCCCTTCTCGTAGCTTCCAACCACTGATTTTGATTTGCCTTCAAGATTTTCACAGATTAAATCTGGCTCCTTCTTAAAATGACAACTCCTTTCGTGATTTGAAGACAGGTGGCTTATCCAGTCTGGATTTTTTTCCCCATCATCCTGAGAAACTGGAAACTGTAACACTTGTGTGGGTGGCTTGCTCAACAAAATCTGTGGGCTCACATTTGCTACAGCCTTTGCTTTAGCAACATCTTTCCTCTTCACTACAACCATGTAGCTATATACACCCACGTATTGCCACAGAAACAAATTACCCCAAGTTTAGGGTCTTCGGTAAAATCAAGGTTTTGGCAGAATTGCTTTACTTCGGGAGGCTGTAGGGGAAAATGCATTTCTTTTATTTTTTTATTTATTTTTGTTTTTTTGAGATGGAGTCTTGCTCTGTTGCCCAGGCTGGAGTGCAGTGGCGCAGTCTTGGGGCTCACTGCAAGCCTGCCTCCTAGGTTCATGCCATTCTCCTGCCTCAGCCTCCCGAGTAGCTGGGACTACAGGCACCCACCACCACGCCTGGCTAATTTTTGTATTTTTTTTAGTAGAGATGGGGTTTCACTGTGTTAGCCAGGATAGTCTCAATCTCCTGACCTCGTGATTCGCCCGCCTCGGTCTCCCAAAGTGCTGGGATTACAGGCGTCAGCCACTGCGCCAGGCTGGAAAATGTGTTTCTTTGCCTTTGCTTTCTCCAACTTCTAGAGACCACCTGCATTTCTTGGCTTGTGCCACTTCATTTCAGAGCCAAACACATTCGCTTCCCTCACCTCATCTCCTTTTTGACTCTGACCTTTCTGTCTCCCTCTGACGAGGACCTTGAGATGACATTGTGCCCACCTAGATAATCCAGGGTGATCCCCCATCTGAGGACCCTTAATATAATCACATCTAGAGGTTCCTTTTGCCATGTAACATATCATATTCACAGGAACTTGGGAGTAGGATGTGGGAATCTTCGGGGTCTATTATTCTGCCTACCACAGCCCAGAACCTGGGAAACCCATAACTGAATTTTTAAACTCAAAAACTTAAATTCTATATATAATCATCTACCCCAAACTCTCCAGATTTACTTTCCTACATGTATTTTTAATCTCATATAAATCTGTTCCTTTGATACTTTCAGAACCTACCCCGTCTCCCACCATCTTTGCTTTGTGCCTATCAGCAGCTCTTTCCTTCCTTCTTTGATGAAGCTGTAGGAATATCCATTATTAAAAAGGTACTTGCTATGGGCCAGGGATAGTGCCAAGTACTGGAGTTGAATCATGTCATATAATCCTCACAACAGCTCTATGAGACTGTGGCCTTGGGTGAGTTAATTTCCTTAGTTCCTCTCTGCCTCAGATTCCTCATCATGAAATGGGACAGTAATGGTTCATCCCTCGTAGGGTTGGCTGACAATGACTGAGTGAGTGTGTGTACAGCTCTAGGATGGCTCTAGGGACAGTAAGAGTTTTGCTGTAATGACCATCTCCCACTACTGGGTTCCCAAACCTCACCTGCAGCACAAGCTATTCTTCTCCCATAATTGTCCATCTTATTTTTCTTGTCTTCTTGGAGAATGTCAACTGAGTCTCTCAGGACTCCACTCAAATGTTGCTCCTCCTCCATGGCCTCTTGTTTGCATTTCCGATTGCTGTCAGATTTGCATTACATGTGTGTCTCTGTCAATAACTTGAAAAGTTTCTGGAAAGGTTTGCACTGAGTTCTGTTCCTCATCTTTGCATCTTGAATACCTATGATTGGCACTTGGCACATAAAGGTGCTCATTACATGCCTGTTGTGTGCATCACTGAGACAGAAACAACTCCTTCGATGCCACATGCAACAAGAAGTCTAGACACTTCACCATCCTGGCTGTTTTTCTTTGGATTTGGCAAAGTTTGCTATGAGTCTACAGAAATTACAGCTTGGAGTTGGGGAGGACAGCCAGGAGGTGTTCTGACCTGTGTCGAGGACAGAGGGGTTCTGAGCTCCCGCCTTCTCTGTGTTGTGTCTTTATTACAGTCCCCTTACCTTCACAGATGGAGATCTGTCAGCTGCTACATAGTGAGCGCTGTAGTGGTGGAAAGGTGTGATACCTCTCCTCCCCATCCTAAGGATCATGGCAATGTTCCCATAACAAAAGGCAGATTAACAAGGGGCAAGCAAGTTTTATGTGACATGGGAGCCTTCAGAAATGAAGACCCCGGGGCTGGCTGTGGTGGCTCACACCTGTAATCCTAGCACTTTGGGAGGCCAAGGTGGGCGGATCACCTGAGGCCAGGAGTTCGAGACAGGCCTGGCCAACATGGCAAAACCCCATCTCTACTAAAAACAGAAAAATTAGCTGGGCTTGGTGGTGGGCACCTGTAATCCCAGCTGCTTGGGAGGCTGAGGCAGGGAAAATTGCTTGAACCCAGGAGGTGGAGGTTGCAGTGAGCCGAGATTGTGCCATTGCACTCCAGCCTGGGAGACAGAACGAGACTTGGTCTCAAAAAAAAAAAAAAAAAAAAAAAGGAAATAAATGAATACCCCAAGACTCAGGAAAAACCACTTTTTTCTTTTTAAGTGCTTAGATTCTAGAAGCATGGACAGCCATGTAGAAATGTGATTGGACAAAAGGGTATGACCTAATGCTAATGGACTGAGTGGGGAAACCCAGCAAGACCTGTCCAGATTCTTCTTGGCCTCTCTGTTACATTTCCTTTTCCTGGGTAGAGGGAAGAGGGTCTTAAGACTTACTATCAGACCAAAGAAGGCCAAAGAATTTATAGCCAGCTCCTAGACAGAAAGGCAGGAGAAGGTTAGAGTCATGCTTCTAGGTTCTATGGCTTACTTTGGGGAAAAGGATTCTAGTTTGTATGATCTGCCTTTGGAAAGAGGGAGTCTGGTTTCTATGACTTGCTTTGGGGAGAATGGGGGCATGAAGCAGGAGGGCAGGAGAAGCTCAGACAGATCTTGGTTTTGAGGCTGCTTTGAGGCCTTCCAATGTCCTTTGGTTTAAAGTCCTCAGCCTGCCAAAATGCCATACTTTGGGCACTGTTTTTGGAGCCCAGGAGTACCATTGCCTTCAGCTCGTGCTCGTGAATCACAGTCACCTGAATTCCCATGGGGCATCTGCCACTTTCCTGGTCTCATGCTCTGGCTGATCGAGTGGCATCTCCTCCTACTGCTGAGGACCTCTCTGCCATTTTGACTCTGATAGCCTCCTAGGTAGACTGGTCATGTCAAGGGCACGAAATAAGATGTTGTCTTCCTTCCATGACCTACATGGGACTGCACCCTTCACTTTACACCAGTTGTGCAAACTCAGGGCTGACCTGGGTTTCCAATGATATAACTTGAGATTTAGTAGACAGCATCCTTTGCTAAAGATGTCTTTCACACTGCCTCACCTCAAGTCTCCCATGTAAGTTTCTGGGGGAAAAAATGGATTCAGAGAAAGGTAGTCAGTAGGAGTTTTCTCCCTCACACAGAAATTGCCTCCTGCCCCTTTGTCTTTGAATTCAAGCCCATTTTGCTTCTTACTGTCAGACCTGAGAGTTAGTTCTTTCCCTGGATACATCTCAGTTCCTCCTCCCTGTCTGCCAGCATTCCAGGCTTGCCCAGAGACTCCAAATCCCAGGATAACCCAGTCCTGACTCTCAACCCCGGAGTCCACTGTGCTGGTTTCATCCTCCTGTTCTTGCCCACATGTCTGCCCACTGCATTCTCCACTACTCACTCTGGCACTGCACTTTCTGAGAGGGCTCAGGTAGGTGTAGGAGCTGCAGGAGGGCTCCTGATACTCACTGTACTCCACTCAACCAGGCATTCTGCTTGTTGAGCACCTGCAAGTCCCAGAAGGGATGTTCTGGATGTTGCTTGGGAACACCCCCAAAGCAGCGGGGCTACTAGCAGGGAACAGTCCTGGTCGTGAGGAAAGTTACCAGTGCAGATATCAGGGCTAACAATAACTTAACTATGCACCAGTTCAAATCTATGACCACAGCTGCTCTTAGGGTTTGCAGTTGCCAGCTACCTTGGGCAAGAGCCTGCTGGGTGATGACTTACTTCATCAGATGGGGACTGAGGGGGCAGAATATATGTGCAGTACTTCCAGTCGGGGTCAGAAGCCGCTCAGAAGCAGAAGTAGAACTTGGCCTACAGGCATGAACTTAACAGCAGGGCCAGGGCCGAGGTGAGGCTCCCGGGGCACAATATTGAAGGGACACTGCTCTCAGTATCCTGCAAGGGAACGGTGGGCACCTAGAGTGAGGGATTTGCTTTTCTCAACCTGTCTTGTCCCTGCAACCTGTAAATCCATCACTGGCCAGCTGAGGAGGACAGATGGAGGGAATCGAGACAGGGCAGAAAGGCTCTTCCCAGTGATTTTGCATGGTCCAACTCTTGCATGTTTGATCGTCTGGGAGTCAGGCTGCAGTGGATGGGCATCTTCCTCTGCCTTTTAGTTAAAGTGAGCAGAAGCTGCCAATTTGAGTGAGAGAAAACTAGATACAAGGTGCTTTCAACATCTCCGTCAGCATGGAGTTGATGGAGAATGAAGCTATAAACAATATGATCTGTGACCTTTAGTTAATGCAAATAGGACTCAAGTGAACGTAAACCAGTAACTATTGGAATCTTTGTTACATGAAATGAGCATATTATCATAGATGCTTGTCTTAGAGAAGCTCAAGGCAACACTAATACATTTGTCTTTTCTTTTGTCACTTCTAGATCGCAGTAATATAGTTCCGGTTCTTCTTGGACCAAAGCTTAACCATGTTGCAGTGGAATTAGGTATATTTCAATATACATATATTCTGCGTTTATAAGTAGGGGACATAATAGAGTCTTCTGAGGGTAAATATGATTCATTATTGAATGACACTGGGTACACATTTCATACTTACTGAATAACATTACAAAACTAAGAAAAGGGTGCCATTTTTTGAATGTTGCCACTTTTAATCTGACTTAAAAGTGGCAACATTTTAAAGTTCAAGAGACGGTGGAACTGCCTGTGATCTGTAGACTAAGGTTTTTGTTGTGCTGTGTGTGGCTTGTCTTTAACTGTCTCTATGTTCATTTCTAAATATGAAAATTTAGGCCAGGCATGGTGGCTCACGCCTGTAATCCCAGCACTTTGGGAGGCTGAGGCAGGTGGATCACTTGAGGTCAGGAGTTCGAGACCAACCTGACCAGCATGGTGAAACCCCATCTCTACTAAAAATACAAAAATTAGCCAGGCATGGTGGCATGCACCTGTAGTCCCAGCTACTCAGGAGACTGAGGCAGGAGAATCTCTTGAACCCAAGAGGTGAGGTTGTAATGAGCTGAAATCATACCACTGCACTCCAGCCTGGGCAACAGAGCAAGACTCTATCTCAAAAATAATAATAATAATAACAATAATAAATTAAAAAATTCAGTGAAAACACTCTGGAGAGATGAGTCAAACTAATTTTGTGGTCTGAATGTTTGATTAATTGATTCACTTTGAATCAATTGACTGAATTGATTGTATATTTGGGGTTTGTCTAGATAAGCCTTATGAATCAACATGTCCAATTGAGTAATTTCTTTCAAAAGAGAAAGGAAAGAAAGAAAGGAAGAAATTCACATATGCTAAATATACTAAGCCAGTATCGTGCTAGGTCATTGAAATATATTATTGAATTAAATGCTCCAAGCAACACTGAGGCATGTATTCTCATTTTATGAATTAAATAATTGAAGTGCAAAAAGGCTAAGTAACTTGTCTAAAGTTAAATCACTAAAAAGTGGCAAGTCTCTGTTGATTGCTTCCAAAGTCCCCACCTTATAACCACAGTTGGGGTCACAGCGGTTTATATGACCACATGTGCCCAGTGCAGCTGGAGTCCTATGCCATTTGTACATGAGGTTTACCTGCTTTATATTTTTATTTATTTCTGTCTTTGTCTTTGTTATTTTTTTCTTCTACTCAGTGGGGCTTAACTTGCACCTTTTGTTCTAGTTTGTTGACCTGAAGAGATAGATAATTAATTTTAATTATCCTCTGGTAGTGTATACATTCAAACTCCAAGTTTCCCTGTAAACACTACTTTAGCTGTTTCTCATATTTTCATTCTATTCAGTTTAAACCATTTCTTAAAATTTCCCTTGTGATTTCTTTTTCCACCAAAAAGAAATTGGTGTTTCTTAATTTCCAAATATTTGGTGAACTTTCTAGTTGTTGTCTCTTATTGATGTCCTGTTTAGATTCATTATAGTCCAAGATTATACACAGTGTCATTTCAACCTTTTGGAATTTGTAGTGACTTACTTAAGGCCCACAGTATGGTATATCTTGCTGAATGTTCCAAGTGCATTTGAAACAAAGGTATATTCTATAGGTTTTTGTTTTATTATTCTTTAAATGTCTATTTGGTTCAGTTCATTATTGGTGTTGTTCAAAAAATTTATATCCTTACTAATCTTTTATCTGCTTTTTCCATGTGATGCCAAAAGAGATGTGAATATCTCCAGCTATTGTGGTCAAAATGTCTCTATCTCCTTTAGTTCTGTCAATTTTTGTCTTATATAGTTTGGAGCTATCTTATATGCATACACAGATTTATGCCTGTTGAATTAACACTTTTATCATTATGAAATATCTCTCTGTATCTATCATAACACTTCCTCTCTCAATGTGTAGCTCTGTCATATGAAATAGTCACACAAGTTTTCTTTTGCTTGGAATTGGCATATTTGTCTTTTTTTAAACATCCCTTTACTACTAACATTTTTTTTTGTTCTATACATAAGTGTCTCTCATAAACTGCATGTATTTGGATCTTTTTTGAAATATGGTCAGTATGGTGTTTAGTCCATCTGTATAATTAAAATTACTGTTACAGTTGGTATATCATATATGCATGATATAAAAATATTCAATTTATTCTTTTTAAAATAAATTACACTTTGTTGAAAATGACTGTATTTCCATCCACTTGTTTATCTTTTCCTCTATTTTCTTTCAAACAGTTACTTAGAGTTTTATCTGCTAAATTCAGCATCTGTAGGTCTGCTTCTATTATCTGTCTTTTCTATTGATTATTGTGCACATTTTCTGTGTCTCTGTATGTCTCTTAACTTTTTACTGTTGTTGATCTTTGTGTATCAAACAATTAAAGTGAATACAGTTTGTGTTATTTTTTCTTACAAGTAGGTAGCCTGAGAGTTGAGTATCTCAGTTGACTCAGAATTGAGTTGGGATGGCTGGGATGTAGGTATGTTCGCTCCAATCTGTCTTCATCTCTGATAGCTGGTGAGGGAGGAGGTGCTGCAGTCATGTGTTTGATGCAGGCCTTTTCTCTAATGAGACTTGTGCTCCTGATTACCATGAGATTGCAAGTGATATTGTGCAGCCTTTACATCCTTTTATGCTGTCCGAGCAATTAGCAGTAATTCTGCAAGCCTGTGCAGCTGCTGAGAGCTTCACTGGATTTTCTTGTTTCTATGAGACTCTTTCTGTTTATTCCAAACCAAAGCAAATTCCTCCATGGAATGAAATGGCCACCTATCTTAGCTCACCCTAGAAAGAATCCTTCCTAAGCATACTTTCAGTTCAAAAATTTGTCTTTATTTTCTCTGCACTTTGATGTCTTTAATGTTTGCTTAATGTAATTTTTTTTGTGATTTATCCATTTGGTTTATCTAGAAGTCTCAGTGAGAGTATTGTCCTGATGCTACCTACTAAATTGTGTACTGAAAAGAAAGTACACTGATCACTCTAAGTTTTAACAGTTGATTAAAAAATAAATGTTTGAAAAGAAGCCAAATCATGTTTTGATGATGACTTGTAATTGCTACCTATTTCTTCTGCTTTATATATATTTTTAATTTAAAACAAGGCATATTTATTCTCTTTCTGGGATGGAATACCATGTTTTGCTTTAGGTTAACATACATTGATTATATTGTTTTGAAACTTTTGAGAAACCTGAGTTTCAAAAATCAGAACTTTAGTTGCCAACTTTTACCAGGAAAAAATGTAAGGCTCAACTGCTCTGCTTTGCTGAATGAAGAGGATGTAATTTACTGGATGTTCGGGGAAGAAAATGGATTGGATCCTAATATACATGAAGAGAAAGAAATAAGAATTATGTATGTATGTGTAATATGTATGTCATGATATATACCATATAACAATCATATATATTATATGTGACATCATATTAAAAACACTGGGTGGCTGATATGTATTTTGGGCTAGTTTAAATTATAATTATAATGGACATATTTTATAATTATAATGGCCATACCCTAGGTGGATGGATTATGCAAAATGTATTGCCAAGATCTAAGCTGGAAAAGAAGGTCCATGAGAAGGCCATTGGTGGTATTTAGCATCACCTTATAAAGTAGCACTTGGTCAGTCAGGATCCGATGGGGATGGGGATTTTACCTAGATTCTTAAAAAAGGGCAGTGGCCTAGGCCAAGCTTTTTTTTATTTTTGAAAAATTGATTAAGTTGTTTATTTTTCTAATGTGCCAAAAAGGTTCCAAATGGCATGCATGTTGATACTTAAGTAAGCCTATATTCTTCCATTAAGGAATGGTCAGACTTATAAAAAGAATCAGTCTAAACATATAGTCACTTAAGCTTTTCTGAATGACTTTGGGTCATACTGTAATTATTCATTATTATACTGATACACTACTCAGGGTCTAGTGAGTGCTGAGCCTAAGGAAGAGAAAGAGAACGTGCTGCCAGTGGCTTTCTCAAGTCATTTTCTGACACTCATGGAACAGCTTAACTGGCACTTCTCATGTGCTTTGGGGTGCTTGAGAACAGTGTTATGTTTTTAATGCTGAACAAATTAAACCAGTTTGTTGGATTCCATTGATAAATGTAATACGAATCTGCATCTATGCCAAACAACTTACAGCCTTGTCATAATTAGTGGGAACCACTCTGTGGGAAGAACTCCAAGTTGTTAGGAAGAGAGAAGTAGAGAAAAATAATTGAGAGACAGAATATTTTCCCCTATTTTCAACTTAGCATCATGATCTTCCAGCCATTTAAACTTCAGGTAATTGACAGCACCATTCCCAAATGGCCTCAGAAGGGCTGTTTCTGTCAGTTCTGATGCTCCACGGAGGAGGGGACGTTTATTGTAGTCCATGCTTTAAAAGTACCGACCAGAAAGGGAAGAAATAATGGAGGCAACGTCACAGCTGCCTTCAAGCATTTTAAACATGTGAATTCCCCTCTCAAGGGTAACGAACAGAGCCTACTGCTAAACTATTTTGCCCTCTTACAGGACTTCAGAAGGAAAATGGCATGCTTCAAAAGTATTGAGAATTGAAAATATTGGTGAAAGCAATCTAAATGTTTTATATAATTGCACTGTGGCCAGCACGGGAGGCACAGACACCAAAAGCTTCATCTTGGTGAGAAAAGGTGAGAAAGATTTATTTTTGGAAGTTTTGACACTTAGCTCATTGCTACTGAGAGACATCTCAGAGATGGCCACTTTCTCATTTTCCACACCAGAACCCAGCTCCTGAGAGGGGAAATCAGTCACCTCATGTCACAGGCATTCAGTGGCAGAGCTGGTGCTCAGCTCTGCTGGGCCCCTCTGTCTCATGAGGCCAAGCAGAGAATGAAAACAAAACTCAATCACTTGCTCTCACAGTCATATTCCACCCCATGTGGAAATCGGGGGAACTGAGGCTTGGAGATACAGATGCTGAGAGTGAGGCTCATGGGGAGGCCATCAGGACAACCCCTGCACCCAGCACTGCACCCAGAGCAGCCAGAGGGGAGTTTTCAGATCTGTGTGGGGTTAGGCCAGTGCAAACTTGGTGTGACTGCTGCTCCAGCCTGCCTCAGCAGGGTACCAGGCTCAGGGGCCTTGTGTGTGCTCATTCATTCATTGACTCCTGGACTTGGCAAGCAGGCCATTGATAGCCCTGATCCATGGGCTCTTAAAGTTTTTCAGTGCTCACCTGATGGAGGGCCTCAGGGTCGCCATCCCTTTCCTCCACCGAAGTAGCACAGCCCAGGGCCTTCGGCCCAGTAGCTGCTCAGAAATGGCTGTGACTGGAGCCAGAAAGCTGTGATTTCCAGTTGTCACTACTCATTCACTGTCCATTCCCAGGCTCCACCATGAACTCCCTGGATATGTAGAGAAAGGTCAAGATCTGCAAGAGAGAGAGAAAGGGAGAGAGACAGAGACTAACACACCCAGAGACAGACAGAGACGGAGAGAGACAGACACAGAGAGAGGAGAAAGAGAGATACGTGAGATGGAGGGACAGAGACAAACAGACAACTCTAGAGAGATAAAGAGAGAAAGAGAGACAGAGACACAGAGAGACAGAGAAATGAGAGAGACATGGAGAGACACAGAGACAGAGGAACAGAGAAAGAGGGAGATAGAGAGGCAGAGACATGAAGGGATGCAAAGACAGAGAAATGAGAGCGAAACAGATAGAGAGACAGAGTAAGGGAGAGATACACACAGACACACACAAACATTCAGAGACAGCCACACACACAGACTGGGCCTTGGCTTTGTGAGAAACGGAAGGAGTGGGACAGGAAGAGCACAAAGGCTGGAAACCCCCTCCAGCTGGGCTATCTGGTGCCCAGGGGCAGCTCCCCCAGCACACATGTTTTAGAGCTGCCTTTCTACCATATGCACTCATAACAACAGCTCACATCCCATACATGTTAATTACATGACAGGATCTGGGTGAAGTTCCTCCCCTGATCTCATCCAGTCTTAACGACAAGCTTTATAGAGCTGAAGAAACTTGCCCGGGGTCACACGGCAGGTGAAGGTATTGAAACTCAGACCTGATTAAATCTGGAATCTGTGTTCTTACCTTCCACAGGGCTTGTCGCCTGTGGTCTTCCACCCCTGTGTGATTGCCTGTGCTGTGGTCCACTCACTTGTGAGGGAGCGGGGCTCAAATCTTTGTTGGACCATCGCCTGGCCAGGCTTTCCTGGGGCCTGCTCACCACCAGTTGCCTCTCCTCTCTTAGAACAGGGCAGGACTGTCCTATTCCTGCCCTAGACGCTTCTGGCCAGTCAGTTCTCCTGCTGCTGCTCTCACAAATGTAGGCTTAGAAATTGGGGCTCACAACCCACCGTTACCCCCTGCCAATGTGTGCGTGTGTGTTTGTGCAAATGTGTGACACAGTTATGACTATGCAGTCCTTTCAAAGGTACAAGAGCCCCAGACCCTGGGTCTGTTCAGAGTTCACTATTAAGCAACATTAGCTGCTTACCTGAATCCTAAAGATAGTAGAAAGATATGGAAAGATAATTTCTAAAAATTGCACCAAGATGGCAAAAGTTTTAAGCACGTTTATGCTCATTGACCTAGAGATGCCCCCACCATTACAATCTATTTTAAGAAAAGAATTAGAAATATGGATAAATGTATATGCATTTTTGTATATGTACATACATATATGCATGTATATATATGCATATTTGCAAATGTATATGCATATACATACATGGTTACACATTTATATAAATATTATACATGTATACACTTATACATATAAAATGTACTGCAACTTTATATCTACTTACTAAAATTTGCAATCAATCTAAATATTAGGATATTATGAATTATAATTTTAATGACCTACTGAAATGCTCATAATATAATATTCAGAAATAACGAATGATTACCATATGATCTCAATTAACTAAAAACTTTAAGAGACGAAAAGAAAACCCAGAAGGAAATATTCTATCCTGTTAACACAGCCGTCACCACATTGTGATTGGTTGGTGAAAATTACTTTATTCTTTTTATTCCTCTGTATTATCTTAGATTGTCCATAATAAGCATAAACGGAATCAATCTAGAAAATGTATTTTTTTCCAAATGATACTTTTATACAAGGAATTTGCTAAAATTCCAAGAGCTGTGTGCTGTATTAACTACTTGTTGTGTAATATTTCACTTAATCTTCCCTAAAGGAGAAGCCTTGTAAGTGAAGCAGAAACTGTTAATTATCTTCATTTTACAGATGAAGGTACAAAGGTTTAAGGGCATTCACGATTTTTCCTACAATACAAAATAATTGATGGAGACCGGCTACAAACCCAGATAAATGTGAATCCAGCGCTGTCTCTTTTCTCTCAAAACTATGCACCTCAACACACTTGCTAAGATTTCCGTGAGTCCCTATGTATTTCAGCCTAGTATCTCTTCACCCCAGAAATCTGATTTCCACAGGTACGGATAGAATATATTACTGTGTAATGTTTTCACTTTAGGTCTGTAAATATCTGTGTACACATTTTTATTCTTTAAAAATCTGAGTAGAAATATCACTACTCCAGACTAAAGGCAGGAATGTGGAGTCACTCAGTGGAATGTGTCAGCACGTGGGTTGGCAACTACTGCACTAGCGTTAACAGTAAAAATGGACAAGCACGTGATGATGGACAACACTGGTAAGATTTCTTGATTATTTTCTTTGCCTTTTTCTCTTTCTTTTCTAGCAGACATGGCTGATATCCCAGGCCACGTCTTCACAAGAGGAATGATCATAGCTGTTTTGATCTTGGTGGCAGTAGTGTGCTTAGTGACTGTGTGCGTCATTTATAGAGTTGACTTGGTTCTATTTTATAGACATTTAACGAGAAGAGATGAAACATTAACAGGTAACACATATAATGATGGAATTTCTTACCTTATGTTCTCATTAAGAAATCAGATAAATAGACATTAATCTTCATCTTATTGTGATGATATTGTAGAATTAATCTGTGGGAGAGGTTTTCTATGGGAAATATTGTTCTGCCTGTACCATCCATTATGAATGTTGTTTGTGTCTTCTTTTCTTGTGCTTACTTATGTGTTGCCCAAAATTGTTCTGATTGTCTCGTGTATGTATGTCATAGCCTCCTAAATGCCCTGGGACATGCTCAGGCCCAGGAACTGTATATCTGCATGTCCTTGTGCATGCATCACCTAGGTATCTTTATAGTTCATACACTCAATAAAGTTGCTTTAAGTTGGATTGAATTGTCCTATCGCTCTTTATTTCAACCTGGCAAAGGAGGCTTACATAATGGATGTGTAAGAACCCCGAGATGGCCAGGCATGGTGGCTCATGCCTGTAATCCCAGCACTTTGGGAGGCCGAGACGGGTGGATCACGAGGTCAGGAGATCGAGACCATACTGGCTAACACAGTGAAACCTCGTCTCTACTAAAAATACAAAACATTAGCTGGGCGTGGTGGCGGGCACCTGTAGTCCCAGCTACTTGGGAGGTTGAGGCAGGAGAATGGCGTGTGAACCCGGGAGGCGGAGCTTGCAGTGAGCCGAGATCGCGCCACTGCGCTCCAGCCTGGGCCACAAAGCAAGACTCCGTCTCAAAAAAAAAAAAAAAAAAGAAAGAAAAAAAGAACCCCGAGCTGGAAGCCAAATGATCTGGGTTCATGTCTCCTAGATCTGCCAGTTTTTATCTGCTACTATGTCGACCCGCTGGCTCTATGCCTCAGTTTCCTTATACTTAAAGGTGACTAGAAGTCCTCAAGTTTCCAGATAATTACTAATTTAAAGGAAGTCAGTCTAATTCATTGCACTTGATTTTGTTTTGCATGTGTGTGTTTGCAGGTGAAAAACCTTCACAGATTTCAAAACCCAAAATGTCTATGAAATTATACTTCAGAAGCCCCCCTTCCAGCCTGGTCCTGGATCTATGATTCCCACCCCTCATTGATAGCACATCTGACCAAATATAAATATAGATTCTTATTACACACCTCCTTTTAAAGAGAACAAATCTTGGCTTAATATGCACACTCTTTTCAACTTTGCTCTCTTATACCTTGGACACACTTGCATGTTACTTTATAAAGAAGTCCCTCATTTTTTAGGGCCGCACAGTATTTTATTTGTGCAGAGCTACCACTGTTTATTTAGTCTCCTTTTGATGGACATTTGGCTTGTTTCCAATCTTTTGTTATTACAAAAATGCTGCAATAGACAGCTTTATACATTCATCGTTTCATACGTATGCAGTAGGTCTGAAAGAAAAATTCTCCAAAGTGGAATTTCTAGAGTACAAGAGAGAGACACAGCTATTATTTTGCTAAATACTGTCAATTCACCCTCCCTACTGCCTTCAAAAGATGACAGCAAATTTTTTCCCATAACCTTACCCACAACCATTTGGAGTTGTGCCAATCTGATAGGTGAAAAGTTGTATCTAAGTTACATTTTAATTTGCATTTCCCTTACTATGCAAGAGAATCAGCAACTTTTCATTTGCATAAGGCTCAGTTGTATTTCCTTTCTCAACACACCCATTCATATCTTTTGCCTATTGTTCCGTGGGGCGATGGCTTTATTTTGCATATTTATTTCTAGGAGCTATTTAGATTTTAGGGAGTTTAGCCTATTATTTATAATATGAAATGCAAATATTCCCAGGCTGTAATTTGTCTTTTGACTTTGCTTATAGTGGTGTGCTATATAAAAGACTTTTTGAAAAACATACTCAAATATATCTTTTATGCTTTCTGGATTTGGGGTCATAAGTAAAACAGCCTTCCTAACCTCAAGGTATATAGAAATTATATTAGTTCCTCTGAGATTTTTATAGGTTTAGTTTTCACATTTAGAACTTTAAATCGAACAATATAAAATTAGCAAGGTTAGTGAATTTGGCTTTGAGCCTGTGTGTGCACGTGTGATTTTGCTATGGGGAGAGATGATGCCACAACAAACGGGGAAATCTGTATTTGATATTTTCTGAATGGTCTCTGTTTGCATAGATCAGTGTTTGTCTTCAAATAGACATTGACTAGTTCCTCTCTTTCTGACTTTCTGGAGCTAAGATTTCTTTTTTTATTCTCCAGTTGTGTTTGGCATGATTTGCAGGTAATTTTTTCAATTCACACTTCTTAACTGTCAATATGGCAGTGCACAGAGACATTTAGAGACATGCTCTAAATCACTTCCATTAAATTATGGTCCATGAACAAATGTAGACCATGAAAAGGACAGAAATGGAGATATAAGTATGAAAATAAAAACTTTTATCGCAATTTAATACTGCTGCAATATCTAACAAAGTGTTCAGTATTGGTTTGTGAAGGATTGGAAATGAAACTAATCAATAAACAACAACAACAAAAAGGCAAATTTAAATTAAAACATGGCCATTCACCAAGCATAGTTTGAGGAACATTTGTTCAACTTACTCCTTGAAGTCCCAAATATCCATTTGAATTATAACTTCCTTTATAATTTTCCATTATGTTTGAATATAGAGAATAAAAACATTACCATTAGTTTTCAAATTCCTTTTTTTGAGCACTTCACTCTGTCAATTCTCAAATCCCCTAAACCTTTTACTACCTGAATTTAAAATATATTGTAATAAAGTTAGCAGATTTATATTAAAAGAATTGCTTAAAATAAGGAATTTGAAAGCAATTAATAGTTGAAAAGTTAATTTTTCATAGGTAAGAGCAAAGCTATATTGTATGTAATATAAACCTATATTTGATGAAATTGTCTTCCCAGTTTATTGCAATCCATTACATCATAAGAAAATTATGCCTTTTAAAAAAGTGTGCTTAACTAGTAGGTAGTTATATTTGATAGCAGTTTAAGAAAAGTTTGAGGGGGACCTGCTTACTGATTGATAACTGGTTTTTATTTTTACCAACATTTCATACCTTTGATATTTATGTAAGCCTGAAATTTTTACCAAAATTTTTCATCTTTCAATGCATGCAATTCTGCAAAGCAATTGCTTTAAATCAACAATAGGTTCTAACCCAAATTGCTAAACAGAATACTGTAGGTAGAACTGAAGAAGCTTTTGCCAGAAGCAGAAAGTGTTATTTGGTGACCATGAGTACTATGGAGGATGCCAGACTGGGCTGTTGAGCATAAATGATGTGGCACCATAAGAGACATAGATCTAGAATGGTTTTATCCTATTAGATTTTAACAGGGGATGCAGTTATATGTAGCCTCAAACTCCGTAGCAAATTCATTAATCCCAATAATATGCCATGCATAAATCTTACCCGTCTGCCATCATCTGCCATCAAAACAATTGTCGTGGGATAAAGGTAGACCATTCCCCACTGCTTTCCTTCTTTCTCTACAGATTCCAATTAGCATCCATTGCATTTTTTAGGACCTGACTCAGAATTTCCTCCTTTCAGAAAGCATGTCCATCGGTGTCACTCTTTATTCTCTGGCCAGGTTATTTTGTCTGTGAGTTTTGTTATTTTTTTGTTGTTGTTATGCTATTTTTCTTCTGCTAATGTGTTGTCTGTAACTTTTTCCAAGTTGTTGCATGTATCTGCTTTGCTTTTAAAAATAGATTGGATGAAGCTAGAAGAGAGAGTGGTATCATGTTTTAATTACCCAATTAGGAGCATGGTCTTTGTTATTTAGGAGACATTTTCACCGTCTTGGGGGTCTTTTTGAGCATAGAAATTGTGATGGTGGTAGAATTAAATGATATGAGTAAACCAGGGTGAGATTTTCTTTCCACTCCTGGAATGAGGGCACCTTTGGGCTCTTGGCCTTCTAAGGAACTTAAAGACTTAAGTTCCTTTAGTGCCCGGTTCTATGGCTCATATATCTCTCTATTCTTCTGTGGTGTCAAGCAGTGGGATCTTAAAGTAGATGCTTAAAAACACATTGGCTAATTGGTTGCTTGGTTAGCATGGGAGGTTTAAATATAAACAACTTTATATATAATTTGTTTTTTCAATGATTCTATACTCATTACTTAGACATTCACTTGTTTGTACTTAAATAAAATTTTATTTATACATGAATTAAAAGAGTCAATCTTACCTCCTAGATGGAAAAACATATGATGCTTTTGTGTCTTACCTAAAAGAATGCCAACCTGAAAATGGAGAGGAGCACACCTTTGCTGTGGAGATTTTGCCCAGGGTGTTGGAGAAACATTTTGGGTATAAGTTATGCATATTTGAAAGGGATGTAGTGCCTGGAGGAGGTAAGAGGGAATGCAAGATAGAAAAATAATCAAGATAGTTTCTTTTTAAAAAATGAATGAGCTAGCCCCCAGAGAGCTATCCTACTTTCCTTAAAAACAAACAGATAAGGTCCTTTAAGCCAGAAATAACCAGGTAAGTCAACAATCAATAATGAGAAAACAAACTAATGAGCTTCCAATAGTCTCTTCTCTTGGGCTCTGTTCTTTGTGCTTCATGGTTCTCTGAAACTTTAGGAAAGAGAGAGGGCATTTCCTTTTCAGAACCGGGTCCAGAGCTGGCGTTATCATGAAGCCTTTATTTAGAAATGACCCACGGTGAGAATATCTGTACCACAGCAGCGGTTCCTAATTTAACATGTGATGTGTAGACTAGTTAATCCTCACTAGTAACTCTTACTAGAAATAAACACGGGTTAATTATTACTGGAAAATGTATGGGTTTTTATTGTGTTGATATTGGTGATGAAATTTAGGTAGAAAATAGGAAAATTGAAAAGAGAAAAATAACTGGAAAGTGGTGATCCCCATCAGATCATAGCTATGAAATTCAATGTTTTTTTATTGATATAGGAATACAAATGGCCATAGTGCATCTATTAAAGCAAATTACCGTTAAATTTTTTTTAAAAGGAGTAACATTTTTAGATTTTCTCTGAAGTCTTTAGAATAAACATTTAAAATCTGGTGTCAAATTATTCTGGATACTGATGCTTAAAAAAAAACAAATGTTTGATTATTACCATCATTCATGTATTAATCTAGTATTTATTGGATACTATTCCTGTGCCAAGTTGTGAACTGAGCATCAAAGATGTAACAGTGAGCAATAGTTACATTCCCCCCCATATTACAAATTAGAAGTGAAAATATTGCTAACTTACACTACTGTTTTGTAATAAACAACTTGTCAAAAAAAAATGCCAGATTATCAGATGCATACATTGTGGTATTTTTGGGTAGCAGTTCTTTGCATCTAGGAAGGCATATTGTTCCTTAGAAAGCATTTATTCTGGGCCATACATCAATTTTACTATATTTCCGTTATTTTCTAGGGGTCTTTCTTGAAAACAGATTTATTCTTAATTCATAAATAAAAATAATGTTTGAATATTCAGTTGTAATTAGGTTTGGTTAAACCTCTATTTGAGAACAGTGAGAGGTCTAGAACAGGCGTTGGCAATTTACCAGCCATGGGTTTCATCACACCTGCAACCTTATTGAAACACAGCCACGCGCATTGGTTTACCTGTCGCCTGCGTCTGCATCTGAGCTACAACAGAACTGAGTAGTTGTGACAAAGACAGTGTGACCTGCAAAGCCTAACATATTTACTATCTGGCCCTTTGCAGAAAAAGTTTGCCAACCCCTGGTCTAAAATAATGGATAGTTTTGTTTTGTTGTGCCTTTTTGTCTTTTAATCTTTAAATTCTGATTTTAGCATGCTCTTTTCTGCTTGAGGAGAAGCAGGATAGTATAATAGTTAGAAAAATGTATTCCACTTGGGTTTAGATTCTGATTCTGCCATTTACTAGCTGTGTGACTCTGGGCAGGTTACTTAACCACTCTGTGCTCTGGCTTCCTTGTCTGTTAAATGGCGGGATAACAATATCTTCTTTGTAGGGTATTATGATGATTAAATGAGTTAATATAAAAAACATTTAAAATAGGGTATGGTACAGAATAAATGCTAAGTAGATGTTCATTATTATTGTTACCTAGAGATTTTTTAATAAGCATATAAAATTGAGAACAAATGGTTTGTCTTAAAGAAAAACTTATTAGTGGGGTTAGGAGTTAATATAAAATAGGACTGCCCAAAATAACTTTTATCTCATGTTCTCCCTTTCAGTTATCTTAAATTAATATCAGTTATCTTGCATTTTCAGCTGTTGTTGATGAAATCCACTCACTGATAGAGAAAAGCCGAAGACTAATCATTGTCCTAAGTAAAACTTATATGTCTAATGAGGTCAGGTATGAACTGGAAAGTGGACTTCATGAAGCATTGGTGGAAAGAAAAATTAAAATAATCTTAATTGAATTTACACCTGTTACTGACTTCACATTCTTGCCCCAATCACTAAAGCTTTTGAAATCTCACAGAGTTCTGAAATGGAAGGCCAATAAGTCTCTTTCTTATAACTCAAGGTTCTGGAAGAATCTTCTTTACTTAATGCCTGCAAAAACAGTCAAGCCAGGTAGAGAGGAATCAGAAGTCTTGCCTGTTCTTTCAGAGTCTTAATCTTCAGAAACGATGAATGCCAAAAAGAACTCGAGATATTCTGGGGACTGAGAGTATGAACCTGTTCATAACAAAGGCTGTGACTCAAAATATTTAACTCTGTAAAAATCCTGCTCACAATCTGGAGACAAAACTTGTCATTAGGTTGGCAGGAATAAGACTAAAGATTGCGCTGTGGGCTGTGGTCACGTGCTCCCAGAAGACCTGGAATTCAAAAGAAATGGAGCTCTTCTTCTTCTCCCTCTTTCATAACTGGATGCAGCTGCCCATACTCAAGCCCATATTCAGCAAGTGTGAAGCCGAGCGTGATGCAAAATAACCTATGCCCTACAAAAAGGGCGCATCTTTAAGAGTTGTAATGCCAGTGCTTAATTTGAATGAGGGGATTTTAAGTGCCTGAAGAGGCATTTTCTAGGGACCCGTGGGTGACTGAGTAACTGAAATGCTGCTTTCACTCTCTAACACCATGGGTCTGGTTGTGCATAGGATATGGGAGGAGGGGCTGGAAGGGCCGCCTTTAGAGCCTGCAGGGCCTCAGCCTCGGGATGCATTTAATGTATCCCGGCCACAGTTGCAGCCAACGGTTCTTGAAAGCTCAGTCCGGCCCTGCAACGCAGAGCCTGCTTCTGTGGATCTATTTATGGGAACTTCTTAAAAGGACCCCAGAATAGCTCTTTATCTTTCACAAGAGACACAAATTCTAATTTAGTTAATTATCTGGGCCTTTACTTTTGATGCTCTGAAACATTTGTTGATTTTGTGTGAATGTTTATATCAAAATGTTTGCCAGGTTGTATTAGCCATTGAATAGCAAAAAACTGATAGTTACTCCCTTGTTTTTTAAAAATTACATATTAAAAATGCCCTTGGCATAAGGCAGCATGGTGTAGCAGTTAAGAGATGGACTGTGCAGCCCATCCTGAGCTCTAGTCCTGAGTTTGCTACTTACTTCTGTGGCCTCTGGAACCTTATCCAACCTCTTGGTGCTTCAGTTTCTTCATCTGTGAAATTAGAATTTATAATAATTGTACCTACCTCCCAGGGGTAACTAAATGAATAAATATAATAAAGTATTTACAGTGGTTCCTGACACAGACTCAGCACTCTGTCAGTGTTGCCATGACTATTTTTATTATCATTATTAATGATTACTTAGATCAATTATTTAGCAGTGGACTAATGGAAGCTACAGAGCAAGGAAGGGAAGCAGATCTAGGGAGGAAGGCAGTTTTGATTTGAGGAGGTTTGCACATGTAGAGAAGCATATTGGAGAAGCATATCCAGAGGGCAAAAGATATCTCTCCATTGAACATCTGCCTCTTTTGACGTTAGAAGACACATGTCTTACTCCCTAAAGGGAGCCCAGCACTGGGAGCCTTCTTGATGATCTCAAAAATAATAGCTATTCAAGAAAATCACCAAGTGACTGTGAAACCGTCAGTTCGGAAGGCTGGTTAGAACACGTGGGAGCAACGTGAATGTTCTACAGAAGTTTAAAGCAGAGATTGTTTCAAATAGATGTAGTAGGTATTACTGAAAACCAAAAAAGAGTGAGATTGTCAGTGTAAGAATGTGACTTAATGTTTGTAGTGCTTACAATTTTGTGTACCAACTGGATGGCTAAAAAGGGTAAAATAATTTAATTAATAACTCATATTTTATGTGTGAAAACCTGTTAGTGAACATATATAATCAAAATAGATTTCATTGCTATTGCATAGTCTCTAATACATAGAATGATTTTGCTTTTCTCTTTTATTATACTTGCTTTAAAATACTTGAAATATATTTTGTATTAAATGCATTTCAAGTTAAATGTCTTAAATGTATACATTAGATGTGTGCTTTAAAATGCATAAAATACGTTGAAATACATTAATGAACCATTAGTCTAATGCCTTTATTTTTGAAATGTTGTGACATCTTTTACACTTACTTTAAGATTCCAATTCCTCATTCTCAACATAGACTCCTACCAGTTTTAATAGAATATGGGCCATTCAAAATGAATTCATGCACCTTTCTCTTTTTAAATGCCAAATTGCCTTGCACCTACCTTCTTGTTTCACACCTTCCATCCAGGAGCAAAATAATTCTCTTCTGTTTCTCATAAGCCACTCAATACTAAACACAGGGACTTATACATGGTAAGTCTTCACATGTCAGTTAATTAATGGGCATATTTTAAAATTCTGGTTTAAACATCCCCAACCAGGACCAACAAATAACTTTTCAGGTATAAAACAGCTTTCTTTTCCATGGTTCACATGCCCTTAAACTGTGAAGTCTATTTTAGAGAATCAGAACAGCTACCTTTCTAGGGCACGTGGAGAAACACCTGCTACATTTCTGTCATGTCCTAGAAGCATTTACTCATTAGAGCTATATCCTCTCAAAGCAGTGAGAAGCCTTAGGCCCCACATATTCCAAACCCAGGAACTTGAGGCATGGTAAGTACAGGGACTTGATCACAGTTGCACACGAGCGGTCTGACCAGGTTGGCACAGGACAGCGTATGGCCTCCTCTTGGAAATGAGCATCTTGGAGGCTGCAGGCACTTTTCTGGGGCCGACAATTTAGACTAAGAGGGCCCAGGGCAGGGGCCTGCAGAGAGGAAGCAGGCTGCCTAGGACTGGCTCTGAGGAGGAAAAGAGAGTGAGAGGGATGCTCAGGATTCCTTATAAGCCATTAAAAAAAAAATAGGCATTCAAGTTCAGTGCAGAGTGAAAGAGAACACTTGATGGAGCACATCCGCCCACTGTGGCCTCTGCTGAGATACAGGGAGTTAGAACCCCCCGCATCTGCTAGGAGCCCCTGGCCTGTGTTGAGGCAAATGACTCGCCAGTTGGGTTTGCTGGGGCTCTCAGCGAGGTGCAGAAAGGAGGCCGTTGTCCAAAGAGAGGACATTAGCAAAATCAGTGCCCCAAACCAAGTTGAATCATAGCTGTAAATACTTAGAGGAATTAACCTGTCACCTTGGTCTGAAGTTCAGCTGTGAGGGAGGGGACCCGGGGTTAGCAGAAGCCGTCTGTCTGAGCAGAAGCTGCTCTGAGCAGTGTGACCTTAAGGAATTCAAGGATTTTCAAAGAGTGACCAAGCCACAGACCTAACAGGAAACTCATGGGCAGGACACAGGGCCCTCCAGCCCCACCTGCATGCCATGCTGATAGTGATCACAGTCCAGGCTGGGAGCTGAAGACCAACACCTAGATTCCTGTGTGAGGCTTTTGAAAATTTTTATCTCCTTCTGGCATATAACTCACACAGACGCACCCGGAGAACACCATACCTCATTTACATGATTGCTACAATTTGATGTGTGTGTTTAATAATTAATAGTGAACATGTTAACTGACTTTCAAATAGTGGCTTGGGAGTCTTGGGATTCCTCAGAGGTGACTCAGGGACCATCCTGGATGGTGGAATGGAAAATTGGAGAACATGGGAACTGGGCTCCTGGATCTTCCCTTTCACCTCACTGCTCCCATCCCCTCCACATACCACAACTAGAGCCACACTGCTTTTATCCATGTTGTATGTTGAGGACTCATGTAACATTTTAGAACAGAATACTTCTGAGGAGGTCGTGGTTTAGATACAATGAATATAATTCTCTCTAGCCAGTTTAAACAGAAATCATTACAGAATTATTTAGAGAGATGAAGAAACGGACTCTAGGCTCCTCTTCCAGGGATGTCTTCCAAAGTCATATGAAAAACCTGGGCTGCCAAATACAGCTGTTGACCTTGCCACAACCAGAAAGAAGTCTGTGCAACCAGGAAGCTCTTGCTGCAGCTGCCAGCTCCAGAACCAGACAGGCTGAAGTCTAAGTTGACTGAGAGCCATCTAATATGGAATTGTTGATTGAGAAGGCCAATTGCTTCTGTGCACCTAACTGAGAACGCCAGGAGCAGCAGCTCTGAGTGGCAGTCTTAACAGGAAGTGAGGCTGGGCACTGCCGTTCAAACATCGGCAGAAATGGCACTGCAGGCGCCATCTTCTGATCCAAGCCTTTTGCTTTAGATGTTCTCCAAGTGAACACTATTAAGATGAGAAATGAGACAATAGCAGAGCACAGACGTCAATAAGTCAATGCCTTAGGCCTAGAGTTTTCTCTAGAAGAACATTTGGCTCTGGTTACTTGCACATGGGCCTGACGAGAAACCATCTTGGTCATAGGGTGACCTTGGAAAGAAACAGACTAAAGCCACTTTGGGTTTTATACCACTTACAACCAGACTTAATATGGACAAATATAAACTCCAAAACATGCCTTAGAAACAATGTCCTCTATAACGAAATTGACTTTAGAATAATTATCTCAAATGGCCTGTGAAAATGAATGAATGAATAAATGGCTTTTTAGAAATATGTGTAGCAAAAGAATTAGCTTTAAAACTTTCAAGATTCTGTTACATTGTTTATTTCTATTCAGTGATCATGTGCACTGTGTACAGAATGAAATTAAAAGATGAATGAAGGTGTTACTAAGATATGATCCATAACTGGCTTGCATTTTTTAACAAACATACATGAAATTAAGCATTTATATGAGAGCTGTCCTCTTGGAAGGAAGCATGTAAGCAGATCACACACTTTCTATAATGATTTTCTTGAATCAAACCACTTTTAAAATTCGTCTTTAGAAACTCGCAAACCAAGGCACAAAATAGCCAATACCCTTACATTTTCATTCTTTAGTCATGTAGTTTTGAAATTACCAAAGTCACTTGAGCTAAGCCTGATGAGTAATGGTGATAACCAAGTTGATGTTTTTAAAAATCAAAAGCAAGGTGTGATGTTAAAGTTACATTTGTTTTCTGCATTGAGTTGCAAACCAGTTACTGACTTTTCAAGTTGTTTATCTTGATTTTCAGTGTTATCATATTATTACATTCAAATTGTGAAACTTAGAAAAAGTATGGCCAAGAGGGAATTCAAGTTTATATTAAGCAAAGAGAAAAAAAGAGAGCACTTGGCTGCTTTAACTGTACATTTTAAAATGTTTATTATGAAACATTCGAAACATATGGAGAAGTAGAAGGAAATATGCAACAAATATTCATATATCTACAATCCAGACTCAAAGATTGTTAACATTTTCCCATATTTAATTTATCCCTGTCTTTTTTTCATACTGGATGTTTTTGTTGTAGGTTTCTTGCATCATGATGACATTACTCTTGAATACTTCCGCATGCATCTCCAGTAAATAGACGCTTATCTTCAAAATCATGATTGCCAACATTTAACAAAATTAACGATCATTTTCTAACACTAAAATTGTCTATTTTGGGCCATCTTCAGGTTGATTCCTAAGTTCTTTTGACTCAACTGTAGTATTTTTGATCATTTCCTAATTTTGTTGTTGTGATTTTCTGATACGGGAAGGTGTTCCAGACTTGTTCTTTTCTTAATCCCGGACAAAGCCATTTGTCTAAGGAGCCACGGTTCCTTTCAGTGAGAAATTGTTTTTAGAGACCACAATTTGGGTCTAACAGTTGCACACTCTTAACTGAGTTCATCAATATTTCTAGGCTTTCTAAGTAGATATAACAAGGAAATACATATACATCTATAAAATGAATTCTAAATTAATACTGAAAATCCAATTTAAATTTAGGACTGCCGGTTTTACTTAGCCTCATCAATTTTACATTGGAATCACTGCCACGCAGAAAATTCCATTTCCCAACGGCATCAACATGATTGTTAATTTGCTTTATCCCACGATGTATATACATCCAATATGCATATATTTCAGAAGAATTATAATACCAACACATCCATTAATATTTTGTTCACTAAAAGTAGTTGAAAACATTTTTGTACTGTTTTATCCCTTGAGAATATTTCACCAATATAGAGTCATCATTTTATTATAAAGTTATTTGAAATTATTCCTCTTATTGTGGCTTTGTCAGCTAAACATATTTATTTGTTTTGCTTTGATTTTTAGAAATTATTTTTTTAAATTTTATTTTGTTTTATAATAGGGGAAAAACATTTTTCAAAATGATTTTGGTTTATCCTTCTATATTTTTATGTAAGTAAATATTCATGCATATTTATTTCTTGTCACCTCTCACAGATAAATAGTAGATATTATATACAATTTCTCCCCTTGATTTTACCACTTGATAATATATTCTAGAGATCACTCCATAATTGTACGTGGAACTATTTCTGATAAATACTTTTTTTATACAGATACGTGGCATACCATTTTGTGGTTGTACCATAGTTTATTCAACCAGTCCCAAATATTTCCAGTCTTCTGCTCTTACAATGTATGTTACAAAGATGTCTTATGCATGCATATTTCATGCTTTTTCCTTAGAATATTTTGGGATATTAGACGTAGGATTGCTGGATCAGAGGGTAATACATATGTAATTTTGCTCAATATTGCCCAATTCGTCTTCATAGGGGTTGTAACATTTTGTGTTGTTATCATCAATGTCTAGGAGTGCTTGTCCCTTAGCTTTGGCCCATTTCTCTACAGAGATTTTGATCTCTTTCATTACCATTGTGGGAAGGTTTTTACATGTTAGACATATTAAGACGTTATCATGTAAATTGCAATTGTTTTCCAGTTTTTTTCTTTGCTTTTAGATTTTAAAAGAATTAATCCATTCTTCAATACTGATATGGACTCATTTTTCACTTTCAATCTTCAATCCATTTGGAATTTATTATGGTGTTTAGTCTGATAAATGGATCCATTGCATTGTTTTCACAAGTCTGTGTATTTATCACAACACCACTTCTTAAAAAGGTCATTTTTTACCCACTAACATAAGATACCCATTTAATGTCTATTCAGTTTCCATATCCTATTACACCTAGTTCTGGACCATCTATTCTGTTCCATTGGTCAATGTGTTTTAAATTGACACATAATAATTGTACATATTTATGGGGTACACTGTGATGTTTTGATACATGTGTACATTATTAAAACTGAAATCAGGGTATTTAGCATATCCATCACTTCATACATTTATCATGTCTTTGTGATCAGGACATTTAAAACCCTCTGTTCTCGCTATTTCTAAGTATATAATACCATCTTGTTAACCATAGTCACCCTATGTGCAATGGACCATCAGAATTTAGCCCTCTTAACTGTACTTTTGTACCTATTAACCAATTTCTCCCTATCCTTCTGCTTCCCAGCCTCTGGTAACCACTATCCTAACTCTCTACTTCTATGTGATCAACTTCTTTAGATTCCATGTATGAGTGAGATAATGCGGTATTTGTCTTTCTGTGCCTGGCTTATTTTACTTAACATAATGTCCTCCAGGTTTACACATGTGGCAAATGACAGGATTTCTTTTGGTTAATTGGATAAGTAATATTTTATTGTGTATACACACTCCATTTTCTTTATGCATTCATTCACTGATAGACACTTAGGTTGATTCCATATCTTGGCTATTGCAAATAGTGTTGCAATAAACATGAGAGTGCAGATATCTCTTTAACATACTGATTTCATTTTGTTGGGAGGATACATACTCAGCAGTGGGATTGCTGAATTATATGGTAGTTTTATTTTTTAATTATTTGAGGAATCTTAATACCGTTTTCCATAATGGCTGTACTAATTTACATTTCTGCCAACAGTATATAAGAGTTTCCCTTTCTCCATGTTTGTACCAGCATTTGGTTTTTTTTATCTTTTTGATAATTGCCATTTTAACTGAGGTGAGTTTATATCTCTTTGTAATTTTGACCTGCATTCTCCTAATAATTAGTGATACTGAACATTTTTTTCATATACCTGTTGACCATTTGTATTTTATCTTTCGAGACATAGCTATCCAGATATTTTCTCCACTTTAACAGTATTAATTCTAATCCATGAACATGGAATACCTTTCCAATGTTTTGTGTGGTTTTCAGTTTTTTAAATCAGTGTTTTATAGTTTTAAGCGTGGAGATTTTTCACCGCCTTGGCTAAATCATTACTAAGTATTTTATTTCTTTTGTAGCTATTGTAAATGGGATTGTTTTCTTGATTCCTTTATCAGACAGTTTGCTATTTGCGTATAAAAATGTTATTGATTTTTGTATGTTGATTTCATATCCTGCAACTCTACTGAATTTATTAGTTCTTACCATTTTTTAGTGAATTCTTTGGGATTTTCTATACATATTATCATGCTGTCTATAAACAGGGATAATTTCATTTCTTCCTTTCCAATTTTGATGCTTTTTACTTATTTCTCTTGCTTGTTTACACTGGCTAGGACTTACAGTACTATATTGAATAGAAGTGGTGAAAGTGGGCATCCTTATCTTATTCCAGATCTTATAGAAAAATTTTTCAATTTTTTCCAATCCAGTATGATATTAGTTGTGGGTTTTTATATATGGCTTTTATTGCATTGATGTGGGTTTTATATATGGCTTTTATTGCATTGACATACCTACACCTTTGTTCCCAATTTGTTGAGAGCTTTGCTATGAAGGAATGTTAAATTTTGTGAAATGCTTTTTTGGCATCTATTGGAATGATCATACAGTTTTTGTCCTTCATTCTGTTAATGTGATACATCATGTTTATTGATTTGCAAATGTTGAAACATCTCACATTCCTGGATTAAATCCCACATGATCATGGTGAAAAATCTTTTTAATGTGCTGTTCAACTCAGATTGCTAGTATTTTGTTGAGGGTTTTTGCATTTATGTATGTCAAGAATATTGGCTGTAGTTTTCTTTTTTTGTGTGTCCTTGTCTGATTTTGGTATAATGGTAATACTTGTCTGTACAATGAGTTTGAATGTATTCCCTTCTCTTCAATTTTTAAAGAACAGTTTTAGTAGAATTGGTATTAGTTATTCTTTAAATGTTTGAAATAATTCAGTAATGAAGCTATCAGTTCCTGGGCTTTTCTTTGATGGAAGACTTTTTATTGACTTAATATTATTATTTGTTATTGATCTCTTCAGGTTTTCTGTTTCTTCATGGTAGGTCATATGTGTCCAGAAATGTATCCATTTTTTCTAGTTTATCCAATTTGTTGGCATGTAATTGTTCACAATAGCCTCTTAGGATCCTTTGTATTTCTGTGGTATCGGTTGTAGCATTTCCTTTTTTGTCTCTGATTTTATTTATTCTAGTTTTCTCTACTTTTTTTCTTAGTCTGACTAAATAGATGTAACAGACATTTCCAGAACATTCCACTCAACAGCTGCAGAATATAGATTCTTCTCAACTGCACATGGGACATTCTCTAGGATAGATCACACAGTAGGCCACAAAACAAGCCTTAAAAAATTTAAGAAGATTAAAATCTTTTCAAATATCTTTTCTGAGTACAATGGTATAAAACTAGAAATCAATACAAGAGAATTTTCAAAAACTTTACAAACACATGGAAACTAAACATGTTTAATATTTTTTTTAAAAACATAAATGAATGTTTATTTTTGTTCAAAATCTTTTCTGCAACTTTCGAGGTGATCATATAGTTTTTCTCCATGGAGAATGTTAATGTTTTCATAATATCAAACCAACTTTGCAGTTCTGGGATAGACACCACTTCATCCTAATGAATTTTAAAAATATATATTTTATGTGCTAATATTTTATTTAAGACTTTGTATATGTACTTCTAAATAAGATTGGTCTGTAGTTGTATGTGCGCAAAATCTTTGTCATAGCATCCCATTATTAAATATTAGTAGACAGTGAAAAATCCTTACATATTTAAGAAAATTCTTTACTATGAAAGGCCAAGATTAACAAATAACAAAATGGAACTTGGAGGAAATTGAGATAAGCCAAAGGAAAACATATTTAAAGAACAAACTTTAATATTTTCAGAGAGACAAGAAAATGTATTACTTCAGAGCATAATAAAAATAACTTGGAAATTAAAAAATGAATTAACTAAAGTGGAAAAGACAATATCAGGGTTGGAGAATGATGACGTGTTACCCAAAATGTAAAACAAGGAGGTAAATAAATGAAAATAGAAAAAAAAAGAAGAATTTGCAAATTAGTCTAAATTAGAGTAATAGAATATCTATAAAATGACAATAAACAGACACTCTTTAAAATGCGAATAAAAAAACAAAAATAAGATTTTTGGAAATAAGAAACTATCTCAAAATAGAATGATATGAAGTTCCAGACTGAAAGGGCCCACCAATTAATTACTCAGCAAAATGGAGACAGTAATGCCTTAACATTTGGGAGAAAATGTGATGTATCTCCAAAATTTCTCTACTGAGTCAAACAATTATTCAAATATGAGGATAAAACAGATATTTTCAGACATGTAAGGCCTCAAGATATTTCCTGCCATGTCCCTTTGCCTGAGATCTCCTGGAAGAAGTGGTCCTCCATAAAGAGAACATATAGTACTTTGGGCTTCAGGGAAATGGAATCCAGCTAAGGAGAATGGTGGAAGGCATCTCCAGATCTCCAGACTGATGGTAAATGGAAATCCAATGCTGGAAATTGTGTATTTGCCATATTTAAGCAGAAGAGCAACTTCCAGGTAGAGATGGTCTTTAGGAAGGAGATTTCCTAATGTGTTGAATGCATTGAAAATACATTAATGTGAGAATGCATTAATTGTCCACTAGAAGTACATTTCTAGCGGAGAATTTAAAAACATATTGATGAAAGATATAAAGAAACCTAACTAAAAGAATAAAATAATTGTTTTTTGTACTATTCAAGGACTGATAATGAATAATAATAGAATTTAATTTGTAAAATGCAAGCATGAAGGGGATCATTGAAAATTTGATAGGATCAATGTAAGATTCTTTTGTGACTAAATGAGTATTGGAATTTGAGTATTTTGGAAAGTAAGTTGGATGATAGGAGCTAATTGCCAAGGGAGTGGGATGCTTTCAATTGGGAATATGGAAGCATAGCAATTATTAGTAATGATAAGTCTAGGTTATGATTACAGGAATAAATAGTGAAGTAAGGATGGAATACAAGAGCCTTGGAGGAGAGGAAGTCAAAGAACTGAAAGACGAGGACGTTAAATGGGTCATCTATATCAATGCTAACACCAAGAATCAAAACAGCGGGAGTTCTGGCAAGAGTAAGAGTGAGCCCAGAACTAAACTCTTCAGGGAATAAAGCAGAGTGACCCAGGGCTTTGTGGATGACTGCAACAAGGAGGGATACTGGATGGGATAGCCCAAGGACATGGTATTTGAAGCTGGGGTTCTTAGGGAGGAGGGAGGTACAATGGCTGGAAACCAATGGTACCTGGAGTCGGGGAGGGAAAACAACCACCATGTAAGTGAGCTGCTAGAGAAACTATGTCCTGAGGGGAGAGTAAAGCAGCAGGTGGTGGGGGACAGAGGATTGAAAATCTAGAGAAGAGTGTGAAAATATTAGAGCTCATCGCTGTCACCATCTACACCTAAGGTTTAAAAAAAATTAATGAAAATTCAGTGAATTATCTCGAGAAGCCATCCTTCAGTCCTCAGGTTGGCTAAGAGCTCCTCTCCTGTGGTCTGCTGTGCATATCTTTGTCTAGCATTACCATATAAGAAGTGACCTTTAGAGGTTCTGCTCCCTCATCTCAACTGTTAACCCTTGAAGGACAAGAATCATCTCATATTCATCCGTAGAATGCCAGTTCCCAGTGAGAAAAGAAAAATAGTTCAGAGCAGCATGAGCCATGTGAGGTATGCAAAGTTTATCAGGCCCAGAGAGACATAAGTCTGGGACTAAAGTCATGCCCTGTCTGCACCCATGCCTGGAGGCATCTTCCTGCCCCCCAAGCATGACTAATTCAAGCCAATTAGGCCTTCCTGCTCTATGTATGGAGGTCAGGCTCGCATCCATGGTATAGACAAGATCTAGGGAACCCAAAGGTTACCGACAGCAGGGGAAAGGCAGCGCATAGGTAAATATGGATAGTTCCCACCCCCTAGGCCCCCTGTTAATATGGGTGAAAAGCTCCATTGGCACCCCTGGGTTGCACCCTGCTGAGGTCACTAGGACTTGGGAATATAAGGATGGAAGAAAGAAAAGGGGATGCTTCTTTTTCTCCCTCACATACCCCAGGTATTCGTTGGGAAGATAAAGACACTAGGGATGCCTTGTTCCCTTCTTTCTAGATGGGTAACCAATTATCTTCAGCGTGTATTTCTCTCAAATGCCTCCTGAATCACTGGGATTCCTTTGAGAGAAAAAAAAAAGCCTTCTTTCTCCTTTTGCCTCCTCTGTCTTCTCTTCACAGATGGGTAATTGTGTCCCCATACCACAGGACACTCCCCTTGGGTGCACCCCCAAACAGGGAAAAGTTAATTACCCCAAACCTTAAGCTGCTTAATTCAAAACCGAAAATTGGCCCATGGCCTACTAAATCGGTTAAAAGGACTTAAAAGGACTTTTTTTTTTTTTTTTTTTTTAATTATAATGCACAATGTGCAGGTTTGTTACATATGTATCCATGTGCCATGTTGATTTCCTGTACCCATTAACTTGTCATTTAGCATTAGGTATATATCTCCTAATGCTGTCCCTCCCCACTCCCCCACCCCACAACAGTCCCCGGAGTGTGATGTTCCCCTTCCTGTGTCCGTGAGTTCTCATTGTTCAATTCCCACCTATGAGTGAGAACATGCGGTGTTTGGTTTTTTGTCCTTGCGATAGTTTACTGAGAATGATGTTTTCCAGTTTCATCCATGTCCCTACAAAGGACACGAACTCATCATTTTTTATGGCTGCATAGTATTCCATGGTGTATATGTGCCACATTTTCTTAATCCAGTCTATCGTTGTTGGACATTTGGGTTGGTTCCAACTCTTTGCTATTGTGAATAGTGCCGCAATAAACATACGTGTGCATGTGTCTTTATAGCAGCATGATTTATAGTCCTTTGGGTATATACCCAGTAATGGGATGGCTGGGTCAAATGGTATTTCTAGTTCGAGATCCCTGAGGAATCGCCACACTGACTTCCACAATGGTTGAACTAGTTTACAGTCCCACCAACAGTGTAAAAGTGTTCCTATTTCTCCACATCCTCTCCAGCACCTGTTGTTTCCTGCTTTCTTAATGATGGCCATTCTAACTGGTGTGAGATGGTATCTCACTGTGGTTTTGATTTGCATTTCTCTGATGGCCAGTGATGATGAGCATTTCTTCATGTGTTTTTTGGCTGCATAAATGTCTTCTTTTGAGAAGTGTCTGTTCATGTCCTCTGCCCACTTTTTGATGGGGTTGTTTGTTTTTTTCTTGTAAATTTGTTTGAGTTCATTGTAGATTCTGGATATTAGCCCTTTGTCAGATGAGTAGGTTGCAAAAATTTTCTCCCATTCTGTAGGTTGCCTGTTCACTCTGATGGTAGTTTCTTTTGCTGTGCGGAAGCTCTTTAGTTTAATTAGAGCCCATTTGTCAATTTTGGCTTTTGTTGCCATTGCTTTTGGTGTTTTAGACATGAAGTCCTTGCCCATGCCTATGGCCTGAATGGTATTGCCTAGGTTTCCTTGTAGGATTTTAATGGTTTTAGGTCTAACATTTAAGTCTTTAATCCATCTTGAATTAATTTTTGTATAAGGTGTAAGGAAGGGATCCAGTTTCAGCTTTCTACATATGGCTAGCCAGTTTTCCCAGCACCATTGATTAAATAGGGAATCCTTTCCCCATTGCTTGTTTTTGTCAGGTTTGTCAAAAATCAGATAGTTGTAGATATGCGGCATCATTTCTGATGGCTCTGTTCTGTTCCATTGATCTATGTCTCTGTTGTGGTACCAGTACCATGCTGTTTTGGTTACTATAGCCTTGTAGTATAGTTTGAAGTCAGGTAGCGTGATGCCTCCAGCTTTGTTCTTTTGGCTTAGGATTGACTTGGCGATGCGGGCTCTTTTTTGGTTCCAAATGAACTTTAAAGTAGTTTTTTGCAATTCTGTGAAGAAAGTCATTGGTAGCTTCATGGGGATGGCATTGAATCTATAAATTACCTTGGACAGTATGGCCATTTTCACGATATTGATTCTTCCAACCCATGAGCATGGAATGTTCTTCCATTTGTTTGTATCCTCTTTGATTTCATTGAGCAGTGGTTTGTAGTTCTCCTTGAAGAGGTCCTTCACATCCCTTGTAAGTTGGATTCCTAGGTATTTTATTCTCTTTGAAGCAATTGTGAATGGGAGTTCACTCATGATTTGGCTCTCTGTTTGTCTGTGATTGGTGTACAAGAATGCTTGTGATTTTTGTACATTGATTTTGTATCCTGAGACTTTGCTGAAGTTGCTAATCAGCTTAAGGAGATTTTGGGCTGACACAATGGGGTTTTCTAGATATACAATCATGTCATCTGCAAACAGAGACAGTTTGACTTCCTCTTTTCCCAATTGAATACCCTTTATTTCCTTCTCCTCCCTGATTGCTCTGGCCAGAACTTCCAGCACTATGTTGAATAGGAGCGGTGAGAGAGGGCATCCCTGTCTTGTGCCAGTTTTCAGAGGGAATGCTTCCAGTTTTTGCCCATTCAGTATGATATTGGCTGTGGGTTTGTCATATATAGCTCTTATTATCTTGAGATACGTCCCATCAATACCTAATTTATTGAGAGTTTTTAGCATGAAGGGTTGTTGAATTTTGTCAAAAGCCTTTTCTGCATCTATTGAGATAATCATGTGGTTTTTGTCTTTGGTTCTGTTTATATGCTGGATTACATTTATTGATTTGCATATGTTGAACCAGCCTTGCATCCCAGGGATGAAGCCCACTTGATCATGGTGTATAAGCTTTTTGATGTGCTGCTGGATTCGGTTTGCCAGTATTTTATTGAGGATTTTTGCATCAATGTTCATCAAGGATATTGGTCTGAAATTCTCTTTTTTGGTTATGTCTCTGCCAGGCTTTGGTATCAGGACGATGCTGGCTTCATAAAATGTGTTAGGGAGGATTCCCTCTTTTTCTATCGATTGGAATAGTTTCAGAAGGAATGGTACCAGTTCCTCCTTGTACTTCTGGTAGAATTCAGCTGTGAATCCATCAGGTCCTGGACTCTTTTTGGTTGGTAAGCTATTGATTATTGCCACAATTTCAGAACCTGTTATTGGTCTATTCAGAGATTCAACTTCTTCCTCATTTAGTCTTGGGAGGGTGTATTTGTCGAGGAATTTATCCATTTCTTCTAGATTTGTGTTTTCTTGGATCGGTGGTGATATCCTTTTTCATTTTTTGTTGCATCTATTGATTCTTCTCTTTCTTTTTTATTATCTTCTAGGGTCTCAAAAAACCAGCTCCTGGATTCATTAATTTTTTGAAGGGTTTTTTGTGTCTCTGTTTCCTTCAGTTCTGCTCTGGACTTTCTTAAAGGGTGCTCAGCTTAATTAAAAGCGGATATCCAAGCTATTGGTATATTTAAAAGGCCTTTTTTTTTTTTCTTGGATCTTGTTTTTTTGGAAAAAGGCTTTTTCTCAGTCAACTGAATTACTTTTCTCCATTTTGTCTTGCCACTCTCGGTGCACGCATGAGAGGCCCTAAGATAACTTGTGAGAGCACGGGACTCCTTGGGAAAAACAGAGAAGGTGCCACAGACCCCATTTTGGGAAGAAAGCTCTGTTTTCCTTATGGAACCCCAGGAATTAAAAACAGATAAATCCCTCCCAAAATCTGTTTTTGTTTTCCAGCTATTCCTGTTTTTTGGGCCCTGAAAACTGCATGCCTTCCTAGCCCTTCTTCTTGAAGGACTCCACCCTGAGGCCAATGACCCAATTAGGAGATTGACAAATGAAAAAAGTCTTTTTTTATTTTTGAAACAGAGTCTTGCTCTGTCACCCAGGCTAGAGTGCAATGCTGCAATCTCTGCTCACTGCAACCTCTGCCTCCTGGGTTCAAGCGATTCTCCTGTCTCAGCCTTCCGAGTAGCTGGGATTACAGGTGCACACCAAAACACCCAGCTAATTTTTGTATTTTTAGTAGAGATGGGGTTTCACCATGTTGGCCAGGCTGGTCTCAAACTCCTGACCTCAAGAGATCTGCGCATCTTGGCCTCCCAAAGTGCTGGGATTACAGGTGTGAGCCACCGTGCTCGGCTCCAAATGAAAAATCTTACAACTACTGGATCTTCTTCTGTCTGTCTGTGTAATCATATATATGTTATGTGTGTGATGGTTATATAAAACAGAGCTCTAATTCATTGACCTAAAGAAAAATAAGCACTTAGATCAAATATTTTTCAAGGAGAAATAAAAGCTGTGATGCCTTTTAGTTCATGTGACTTTAATCTTTGAAACATAAAAACAATTTTAAAGATAATTGGTAAAGTGCAAATGTCTTCAAATGTAAATATATGGTCTAAATTATGTGGGTCAGATACTAGATTTGCTAAATGTTTTAAGGTTATAAACTACTTTTTTAGCTTTTGAGAACCATTTGATTTGTATACTTTACAATTTGGTAAGGCCTGTGGACATATGGAATTACCCACCCCTTTAACTATGCTGGAAAGAGTAAGACCTTATCTGTGACTAGAACATAATTAAAATAACTTACCAGAGGCCATTCTGAGGGCTCCAGTGCCCGAGTAGAGGCAGCAGGTGGCTCCCAAGGCCTGGGCCAGCCCACCTCCCTCAGTCTGCAGGCCAAGCCCTTCTTCTTGCTCTTGTCCAGTTGTCTTTTGACTGCCACATATGGACCCCCAAAGATCTCCAAAGGAAACTTTCCTCATTACAGGAGGAGGTGGCTATTTTGGTTTCCACCTGGGCCGTGCTCTGAACCAAAAGGGAATCCACATAATTCTATTTGACATCAGCATTCCTGCTCAAACCATTCCAGAAGGAATCAAGTTTGTACATGGGGACATCCGCCACCTCTCTGGCATAGAGAAAGCCTTCCAGGACACAGATGTCAAATGTGTGTTCCATATTGCCTCTTATGGTTTGTCAGGGAAGGAGCGACTAAATCAAAACCTGATCAAAGAAGTCAGAATTGGGGGTACAGACAACATCCTCCAGGCTTGCCAGAGGAGGGGGTGCCAGAGAAGAATATTCTGGAGGCAAACAGCACACACATGGACAGAGGTGATTGTGCCTTAAGAACCTGTGCTCTGAGGCTGGCTGGCATCTATGGGCCTGGAGAACAAAGAAACCTTCCCAGAATAGTCAGCTACATCAAGAAAGATGTATTCAAGTTTGTCTGTGGAGATCCCAGAAGCCTGGTTGCATCTGTCCATGTGGATAACTTGGTGCAGGCTCATATTCTGGCCTCAGAGGCCCTGAGAGCTGACAAGGGCCATATTGCCTCTGGACAGCCCTACTTCATCACAGATGGCTGACCAGTGAACAATTTTGAGTTCTTCTGGCCTCTGGTTGAGGGTCTGGATTACATGCTCCCATCCACCCACCAGCCGTTGACTCTGGTCTACTGCTTTGCTTTCCTAAAACAGATGGCTCACTTCATTTTGGGTTGACTCTACAACTTCCAGCCCCTCCTCACCCGCACTGAAGTTTACAAAACTGGTGTCACCCATTTTTTTAGCTTAGGAAAGCCAAGAAAGAGATAACCAAATTTATTTGTCAATCGTGTTCTTGGCTGTAACTATGCTGGACATTTTGTCATTTATAGACAATTGTTGTATTGTTTTGATTCTTGTCAAAAGATGGTTTGTAATCAGCTCTAGAACTTTGACAGGTGCTCTAAAATGCAGGTTTCTGAGAACTTTGGAGATTATAATATTGGAATAGAGGGAAATGTACAGGATTCATGAAGAGCTGAAATGTTTGTGAATACAAGCAGAACAAGGGTTAATGGAATAGACTGAACTAATAGAAAACTGAAGTAATCTTTTTAACTTTTGGCTTAAAACATTGCTGATCCTTGTTTTTCAGAGGCAAGGAAACTTATTTTGAGCTATCTACAGTCTTTAATAATTGAGTAAGCTATACTCCTCTGAACAAAATTTGGAGCATATTTGTTTCTCTCTCTGCCTGGCTTCTACAGAATTTGGAAACTATTTGTAAGTATTCTTAGCTTATGGCAATACAGTTATTTGCATCAGTGTAATAAAAGTCCATTTTCTTTTGTAACAGGACACAATTGGAGAAACTGATTGTTTTACCAAGGCTTTGACTGGAAGGTTATGCTTCCACTTAAGGAATCTGGCTTGACTTGAAGAGCCAGTAAAAGCC
>NW_026652290.1:40309666-40470330 GCF_009828535.3 Hylobates moloch | reverse complement strand
TCTGGTAGAATTCAGCTGTGAATCCATCAGGTCCTGGACTCTTTTTGGTTGGTAAGCTATTGATTATTGCCACAATTTCAGAACCTATTATTGGTCTATTCAGAGATTCAACTTCTTCCTGATTTAGTCTTGGGAGGGTGTATTTGTCGAGGAATTTATCCATTTCTTCTAGATTTTCTAGTTTATTTGCATAGAGGTGTTTGTAGTATTCTCTGATGGTAGATTGTATTTCTGTGGGATCGGTGGTGATATCCCCTTTTTCATTTTTTATTGCATCTATTTGATTCTTCTCTCTTTTCTTCTTTATTAGTCTTGCTAGCGGTCTATCAATTTTGTTGATCTTTTCAAAAAACCAGCTCCTGGATTCATTAATTTTTTGAAGGGTTTTTTGTGTCTCTGTTTCCTTCAGTTCTGCTCTGGACTTTCTTAAAGGGTGCTCAGCTTAATTAAAAGCGGATATCCAAGCTATTGGTATATTTAAAAGGTCATTTTTTTTTTCTTGGATCTTGTTTTTTTGGAAAAAGACTTTTTCTCAGTCAACTGAATTACTTTTCTCCATTTTGTCTTGCCACTCTTGGTGCACACATGAGAGGCCCTAAGATAACTTGTGAGAGCACGGGACTCCTTGGGAAAAACAGAGAAGGTGCCACAGACCCCATTTTGGGAAGAAAGCTCTGTTTTCCTTATGGAACCCCAGGAATTAAAAACAGATAAATCCCTCCCAAAATCTGTTTTTGTTTTCCAGCTATTCCTGTTTCTTGGGCCCTGAAAACTGCATGCCTTCCTAGCCCTTCTTCTTGAAGGACTCCACCCTGAGGCCAATGACCCAGTTAGGAGATTGACAAATGAAAAAAGTCTTTTTTTATTTTTGAAACAGAGTCTTGCTCTGTCACCCAGGCTAGAGTGCAATGCTGCAATCTCTGCTCACTGCAACCTCTGCCTCCTGGGTTCAAGCGATTCTCCTGTCTCAGCCTTCCGAGTAGCTGGGATTACAGGTGCACACCAAAACACCCAGCTAATTTTTGTATTTTTAGTAGAGATGGGGTTTCACCATGTTGGCCAGGCTGGTCTCAAACTCCTGACCTCAAGTGATCTGCCCATCTTGGCCTCCCAAAGTGCTGGGATTACAGGTGTGAGCCACCGTGCTCGGCTCCAAATGAAAAATCTTACAACTACTGGATCTTCTTCTGTCTGTCTGTGTAATCATATATATGTTATGTGTGTGATGGTTATATAAAACAGAGCTCTAATTCATTGACCTAAAGAAAAATAAGCACTTAGATTAAATATTTTTCAAGGAGAAATAAAAGCTGTGATGCCTTTTAGTTCATGTGACTTTAATCTTTGAAACATAAAAACAATTTTAAAGATAATTGGTAAAGTGCAAATGTCTTCAAATGTAAATATATGGTCTAAATTATGTGGGTCAGATACTAGATTTGCTAAATGTTTTAAGGTTATAAACTACTTTTTTAGCTTTTGAGAACCATTTGATTTGTATACTTTACAATTTGGTAAGGCCTGTGGACATATGGAATTACCCACCCCTTTAACTATGCTGGAAAGAGTAAGACCTTATCTGTGACTAGAACATAATTAAAATAACTTACCAGAGGCCATTCTGAGGGCTCCAGTGCCCGAGTAGAGGCAGCAGGTGGCTCCCAAGGCCTGGGCCAGCCCACCTCCCTCAGTCTGCAGGCCAAGCCCTTCTTCCTGCTCTTGTCCAGTTGTCTTTTGACTGCCACATATGGACCCCCAAAGATCTCCAAAGGAAACTTTCCTCATTACAGGAGGAGGTGGCTATTTTGGTTTCCACCTGGGCCGTGCTCTGAACCAAAAGGGAGTCCACATAATTCTATTTGACATCAGCAGTCCTGCTCAAACCATTCCAGAAGGAATCAAGTTTGTACATGGGGACATCCGCCACCTCTCTGACATAGAGAAAGCCTTCCAGGACACAGATGTCAAATGTGTGTTCCATATTGCCTCTTATGGTTTGTCAGGGAAGGAGCAACTAAATCAAAATCTGATCAAAGAAGTCAGAATTGGGGGTACAGACAACATCCTCCAGGCTTGCCAGAGGAGGGGGTGCCAGAGAAGAATATTCTGGAGGCAAACAGCACACACATGGACAGAGGTGATTGTGCCTTAAGAACCTGTGCTCTGAGGCTGGCTGGCATCTATGGGCCTGGAGAACAAAGAAACCTTCCCAGAATAGTCAGCTACATCAAGAAAGATGTATTCAAGTTTGTCTGTGGAGATCCCAGAAGCCTGGTTGAGTCTGTCCATGTGGATAACTTGGTGCAGGCTCATATTCTGGCCTCAGAGGCCCTGAGAGCTGACAAGGGCCATATTGCCTCTGGACAGCCCTACTTCATCTCAGATGGCTGACCAGTGAACAATTTTGAGTTCTTCTGGCCTCTGGTTGAGGGTCTGGATTACATGCTCCCATCCACCCACCAGCTGTTAACTCTGGTCTACTGCTTTGCTTTCCTAAAACAGATGGCTCACTTCATTTTGGGTTGACTCTACAACTTCCAGCCCCTCCTCACCCGCACTGAAGTTTACAAAACTGGTGTCACCCATTTTTTTAGCTTAGGAAAGCCAAGAAAGAGATAACCAAATTTGTTTGTCAATCGTGTTCTTGGCTGTAACTATGCTGGACATTTTGTCATTTATAGACAATTGTTGTATTGTTTTGATTCTTGTCAAAAGATGGTTTGTAATCAGCTCTAGAACTTTGACAGGTGCTCTAAAATGCAGGTTTCTGAGAACTTTGGAGATTATAATATTGGAATAGAGGGAAATGTACAGGATTCATGAAGAGCTGAAATGTTCATGAATACAAGCAGAACAAGGGTTAATGGAATAGACTGAACTAATAGAAAACTGAAGTAATCTTTTTAACTTTTGGCTTAAAACATTGCTGATCCTTGTTTTTCAGAGGCAAGGAAACTTATTTTGAGCTATCTACAGTCTTTAATAATTGAGTAAGCTATACTCCTCTGAACAAAATTTGGAGCATATTTGTTTCTCTCTCTGCCTGGCTTCTACAGAATTTGGAAACTATTTGTAAGTATTCTTGGCTTATGGCAATACAGTTATTTGCATCAGTGTAATAAAAGTCCATTTTCTTTTGTAACAGGACACAATTGGAGAAACTGATTGTTTTACCAAGGCTTTGACTGGAAGGTTATGCTTCCACTTAAGGAATCTGGCTTGACTTGAAGAGCCAGTAAAAGCCCCCTAGGAAAACTGGCCTCATTCCTTGTCTACACTGTCCCTGCACAGGATTCCTAACCTGTGGTGACTAAAGAATGTCATTTTCTAACAGGCCCTATGTTTTTGGGACTTAAAGAAGAGAAAAATTCACAAAACTCATAGGTGTTTGAGGGTACAAACCCATGGCTAGGCTGGGCTTTAAAAGGTCTTATCTGAGATTTCTTGTGGAACAGAGTTTCCTCAAAGCCAATTTAAAAGTCTATGTGGAAAATAATTATTCTTGCTGCACTTTATGCAAATAATCAGGCCAAGTATAAGACTAAAGTCTATTTTGCAAACAACTCAGTCTTATTGTGATTTGTTTTTGATAAAAATGAGGACCGGAGAGAGAAAAATTATGTTTCAAAACATATATACTTGTCATTAAATTCTAATCTCATCAATTGTTTTTAAGATTTTGCCTACATTTTAGACTAACCTTGCTTATTCCTGTGAACCAACCAGTGATCTCTGGCTGCAGCTCAGAAGAAACAAAAGGGATAGGTAATATAAAAATCTGGATCAATATTTTAATTCTGACCAATTATCCTGCAAATCCTGCCAGGTGAACCCAGAGGGTTCTTTTTTTTTTTTTTTTGGTGGGGGGGAAATAAGACCAAGGGAGCTAACCAAAGCAAAGCACCATGCATCCAAATCTTAGTAGGCATTGCTGTAGCCATCAGTTATCTGGGCATGTCGGCAGCCTTGGGATTTTTGAACTGTCCTTCCCCCCTTGTTTCATTTTTATATATGTCTGCTAGTAACCCAAATTGTTTATTCTCATTTAGAGGCCATCAAACTTCAAATGATGATGCAAATGAATCCATGCATGGATGTGCTATTCTTCCAGGGACCCTTAAACCGTACTCAGGAGGAGCCCTAACTCAGCTTTCCCAAAACAGCACACCCTGTCAGCAGGAAGCAGTTAAGAACAGTCATTATCCACTTTCTCCAATAGCAGTTGGGGGTCTCCCCTCCTGGAGGGGGTAATGAAAGGAGTTAGCCAGCTTGCCTTAGGCAGACAGTAAGGGAAAGGTCCCCAGAGAACTGGTGACCCACCCCACAAGCTCTTACATGAGTTGTTTTGTGCAGATAAGGGAACTTGCACAAGAGGCTTGCCTAAACATGCCTACAGTGGAAAATCCCATCCCTTAACACATGTGCAGTAAGGAAAATAAATCGATGTGGAGCAAGTCAGTCTAAGCGCCCACATATGCATTGGAAGGATGGGGTGGAGCTGCCAGGAATTCACACCTTGTGCCCTGGTATTCAACTGTGAAGGGGGCAGCCGGAAACCTGCTTTTCAGGGTCCCTGTCTGCTGAGAGCCTTCCTTTCACTTAATAAATTCTACTCCACTCACTATATGATGTCTGAGTGCATATTTCTTCCTGGTTATGAGACAAAAACCCAGACCTAGCTGAGCTAAGGAGCAAAAATCTTGCATCGTTGGTGTGGATATATTATTAATATGTGCTCCAAAATCATCTGAAATTTGTAAAATTCTGATATGTCTTTATATACATTGTCAGACATAATTATGGTTGTTATGTTAAAATGTTGTCTGCCACAGAAATAACCAAATTTTCTTGTCACTTGCATCTTTAGCCATGGCTAAAGACTTCGAGTACTAAGTCCTTTGTCATCCACAGACATTTGTTGTCTTACTTTGATTCTTCTCAAAAAATGGTTTACAATCAGCTATAGTCCAAAATTTGCTTTTTCTCCAAGGAGATTCTTGAAAATGTACCTTGACAAGTACTCTTGAATACAGGTTTCTGATTACTTTAGATATTATATGATTGGACTGTGTAAAAACACTCAGAACTCTCATAAACTGATGCATTCACGAAGATTGCTAGCCCAACCTCAAGCACAAGAAAAGTTAATGACATGGGACTGAAGTGATAGTGGACTGAAATGATTTTTAGGATGTTTTATTTGAAGCATTGCTGATTCCTTTTATATTCTGTTTGCCAGAGTCATGAAAAAAATTCTTTTCAGCTATCTGTAGATTATAGCCATTGGGTAAAATAGATCTTTGTGGGTAAAATTGAAGCATTTGCCTTTCTCTCCACCTGATTTCTCCAAAATTTGGAAACTATCTGTGAGTATTTTTATTTTATTGGCAATGTAGTTATTTGCATAAGTTTAATAAGAATCTGTTTTCTGTAACAGGACATAATTGGAGACACTGGTTATTTTACCAAGGCTTTGACTGGAATGGCGTATTTTCAGATATAACCAGACTACTTTGAAGAATTGAAATTGACTTTATAGAACCAATCAAAAGCCTCTTGAAAAGGATGGCATAGTAACTTGTCTACATGGCTCCTTTTTAAGGTTTCTAATTTTGCAGTAAGTAAAGAATGTCATTTTCTGACCGGTCTAGGGTCCTCAAGACATGTTGGAACCTCAAGAGGAGAGGAATTTACCCAATTTGTACAGGTATCACAGGTACATTCTGGTGGCAAATTCTTGGCTTGGCTTCCTAACCTCGAGGCTTTTAAAAGTGTAATCCAAAATGACCTATGAAAGTTCCAGCAAAGCCAACTTAAAACAGCCTATAGGCCTAATCATGATTCTTGTTGCACTTTATGCAAATAATCAGACCAAGTATAATACTGTATCTTATTTTACAAGTAAATTGATCCTGGTAAGATTTATCTTTGGTAGAAATGGGAAGCTGGAGAGAGTAAAATTATGTTTCCAAGGAAGATTATGGTATACCTCTTATTAGATCACAGCCCTGACCATTAATTGTTTTTGAGATTTTATTACTTTCCTAAAATTTTGATTGAATCCCCAGTGAAATAGGTTTCACCATGTATCTTTCATTGCTGTACTTCTTCCAAGAAAAACAAAAGCATAAAACTTCAAAAACTAGAGATAATTCAACAAGCAATGGAAGTTATATAAATCACTTGACTGGGATCTATCTAGGAATGGGCCTTCCTTGGGATGCCAAGGGATGAAGGATGCCTATTATTGTAACCTAAGCAGAGTTTGATCATCAGTCCTTCCATGGGAAGATTTTTCATCAAAGGGGGGAGAAAAGAGAGAAGAAAAAATAGCTCAGAGTAGTGTGAGCTATCTGAGGTATGCAAAATTTATTAGGCCCAGAGAGATATGAGTACGTGACTTCAGTCATGCTCCCCACCTCTCATCCCCCACTGCACTCATGCCTAGGGCAATTGTTTAAAGTCATTTTGTTTCTGACTAGCTACCTCACTCATTATCTTCAGGTTCTTGAACATTGTGAGACAGATAATATGGATAGCCAATCAACAGCTTGTCTTATTTTAATGTAATTCTTGCTAAACAACTTAGAAACTGCCTCTTATTTTCCTTTAAAAATCTACTTGTAACTGCTGCTAATCAGAGAATATATTCAGAACAACTTGAATCTATGGTCCCACAATGTGATCCTCAAGCTCTGCCCAAATAAAGTCTCTACTTATATTAATTATGACACAGCTTGTTTTTAGGTCGACCAGCAAAAGATCTTGCAGGTAGAGGATGGGTAGTATATGTTTCTTGGATTAGATTCATGACTATGCACTATAATTATTTCTCTCTCAAAAATATGAATAGTTGGAAGTCAAAAAAGTGTTTTATTTCTCCTTGAACCATATTTCTGAGAAAATAATAGGTATGCACAACATAATTTGAAACATAAATTCACCAAATGGACTAATTTCCATTTCATCCAGGAATTTATCTCAAGTGAAATAGAATTCATTTGGCCAATGGTAATATGGTAATATATTTTTCCATCATCTATTGCTGTCTAACAAACTACCCCAAAATTTAGTGACTTAAACCTAACGTAGTGACTTAAACTTAACAATGTATTATTTTTCACAATGCTGCAATCTGGGTTGGGCTCAGCTGAGCTGCTGTTCTTCTCCATGTCACATCTGCTGTAGGTATTCACTTACATGCTTGAAGCTGGGTTGGTTAGAACAGCTGGGGCCTGGCCTAGCATCTCTTTCTCTCCTATTCTCACAACCTGCCTAGCTTAGGCTTCTTTACAGTAAGGTGATCTCAAGGTGAGCTTGTTACTTGGTGTCTGGCTCCCAAAAGAGGAATTGGAAGCTGAAGATCTTTTAAGAACTGGTCTGCAACTGGCAACAGTGTCACTTCCACTGTGTTCTTTTCATCAAAAGCAAATCATAAAGCCAGCCTAGATTCAAGGACAGAGAAAACACATTTTATCTCTTGATGTGAGAAACAAAATGCACATGGAAGTAAATGGGAAAAGGTGAGGAGTTGGTGGAAGAATTGATGACAGCCATTTTTAGAGACTAGCTCCACAATGTCTACAGCAAGACTTTCCATCTCCTGTAAGCCCTGTTCAAACTCTATTAAAGTGATCAAATGCACTTTAGGAGACAACTAAATAACTGAAATAGTTTGTATATTAGTTCCTGCACAAATCTCACATTAAATTGTAATTCCCAGTGTTGGAGGTGGGGCGTGGTGGGAGGTGATCTGATCATGGGGTCAGGTTTCTCATGAAGGTTTAGCACCATCCCCTTGGTGTTGTCCACATGATAGTGAGTGAGATCTGGTAGTTTAAAAGTGTGTTGCATCCACCCCTGTCTCGCACCTGCTTTCACCATGTGATGTGACTGCTCCCCTTTTGCCTTCTGCTGTGATTGGAAGCTTCCTAAGGCTTCCCCAGGAACAGATGCGACTCTGCTTTCTGTGCGGCCTGCAGAACCATGAGCCAATTAAATCACTTTTCTTAGAAATTACCCAGTCTCGGATATTTCTTTATAGCAATGCAAGCATGGCTTATACAATAACTTTAGATTCAGTTTTGAGGTCTGCATCAAGATCTCTGAATCTTCACAAGGACAGCTTCCACACCCCAATTCACTTGAATATAGTTCCATTCAATGGTTATTGAACACTTACCAAAACAACACCTTATTATTAGCCTTTTTCATCCATTCAACCTCATTTCTCCAAAACTTCCTGGGTCTCCTGCCTTTGTTCTTACTACTGGGCCTGTTGCCACATGACATTGTAAGCCTGAAGCATCACATGCCTGCAGTGTCTGTTTCACTGTTCCTTGTTACCACTCTTGGAATAGGTTTGGAACAAACCCTCACATCCTCTTGGAATCCTAGGTAGACTCATGACCAGTGGTGGATACATTTTTGGGGCTCCTTCCTGTCTACAGTTACTAATTCTTCTTGCATCCTCCTACCCTCACCTCAGGTAAACACTTATTTTGCTTTCATACCAAAGTAAATTTAGTTTTCATTTGCATTTCATGTTATTCTCTATATATGTGTAGAAGCAGCCTGGAGCTTTGATGTGCTCAGCTGTGCCAGCCTTACCTTTATTAGAATACTAGACTCTTGATGGAGGATGTTATCTAGACTTAACCAAGATGGTTTCTAGACAAAACTCGTTACAACTATTGTGGTCTCAGAGTATCTGAAGTATTAAACGGTTTCAGTTGCTCTATCAAAGGAACAATGGAGTTTTCAATTATATGTTATATTCTGAAACTGTCTCTCAATAGGAACAAAAAAACCCAAGTAACTTTAGACTTTAAATGTATTTTCCTTTATGTATTAATAAATTATTGCTTTATAAAGTTGGTGGTGGAGAGGTAATTTTTCTTTTTCAAAATTAGAAAGTTAATCACAATATAGGCTTTAGTGTTTATCTCAAACGTCACACTTTTGGAGGTTAGTTTTATAAGAAGAAAACCAAAACCCACTGCTGAGAAATTGAGTTGAGAGTTAATATTCTTTACAGGAAATTCCTGTAAAGGAAACCAGCTTACTCACTCTTTCAACTAAACCCAACCACAAACTTTATCTCGTCAAGGAGGTTGGTCAGAGTTTGAGATGCTTCTTCTTCAGAGCACTTCCTATAGAAAGAGGTACTTTATTTGATTTTCCTCTGTATGACCATCCATTTCACAATGTCAGTGGTCATTTACAAAATAAGGTTTTCCTTTTTCCTCCAGTTATAACCCTTTATTTTTGCGCTGGTGTGAGTAACATGGCTACTGTGTCTTCTCTAGGTATCTCTCTGGATAGGAAGAAATATACTAGAACCCTTTGAAAATGGATATTTTCACATATTTTCCTTCAGATACAAAAGCCGGCAGTCACTGAAATAAGGACTTGAAGTTCCTTCCTCTTTTTTTATGTCTTAAGAGCAGGAAATAAAGGTAAGAGAGTAATACTTCTTTTTTTTCACTAGATTTCCTAACCAGAAAACATAAATTGGGAGAATAGCTTAAATAATTTAAAAAACGAGTTGCTAATACAATTACTTTTCAAGAAATATTTTAGAATAACAAATGGGTTATTTAATAACAAAATTTACATCTCCATATATATGGAGTCTTCACTTAAAAAAACTGATGGTTATAAAATTAACCTGTTTATAGTGCTTTGAGCATTTTACAGGAAGGGCTAAGAGCAGAGAGATTCAAGATGTTTGCCAAATTTGAATGCCCATTTAAACTTAACTATAACATCTTTGATGGCAGGCAGTACAGCTTCATTTTCTGTTATCCCTAGACAATGGGGTCTAAAGCCACCACGGAGCATCTGGGAATCATAATGATATCAGTTGAATTAAATACTGTCACTATTACACGAGACCAAATCTCTGTCTGCAGGTGTTCTCTGTGAAAAGTGATTTAAGTCTGACTTTGATGGTGACGTTTCTCTCCCTGGGTCTCAGATCTCTGTTGACACTGCTTTCTCCAGCGCTTTCTTCTCTCTTCCCCATTTCCCACCACAAAGTTTTGTGGGGAAAGTTTGGTTCATTATTTCTCCCAGAGACAGCTGAAGGTGTAGACTTGATCAACTGAAAGAGAAATCTTCATCCTCTAACAAAAGATGTGATTCTCAAAAAATGCATCTGGAAAATAATTGAAGAAGAGATTCTGTAGATTCTCCCAGCACTTTTGGGCTCTCAATTCCTTCTGTGAAGGACAGCGTATGGTGATGGGGAAATCAGAAGCTTTGAGACCCTCTACACCTGGATATGAATCCTCCTTCTAATACTTATCAGGTATGTGATTATCATTGAGAATGGGCACTGCCATTCCAAGCAATGTGAGCCTTAGTTGTCCATCTGTAATACGAGAAGGACAGCACCCTGCTTCACTTTACAGAAAGTAAATGAGTGCCACATTATTTTATTCCCACAAGCAGAGTCTGAAGCTTGCTTTGGCTTAAGTTGCCCAGTGCTCAATAAATGATGTACTCTGCATTTGGGTGGCTCCTTCCAATTCAGTGAAGCATTTTAGTGATGGCAGCATGGAAGACATCACTTAGACATTAGACGGCCTTCAAAAGATAGATATTAACAAGCAAGCCACACAGTGTGGGTGTGTTGTCCCACATAAATGAGACTTCCAGAATGGGCTTGGGCTCACATTGGCCAGTTGCCTACAATGCTGGCAACAGCTACTGTAACTCAGAACTGACCCGCCTCCCCAAGCTCTATGCTTATCCCTGAGCAGGGCTTCCCAAAGATGTCTCCCGGATGAGCATGGCGGCTCTGACACTTGTTTATACTGTAGGTGCCATTGTTCTTCTCCTTGAGAATCTGATTTAATAAGTCCTCAAGAAGCTCCAAAATCTGCATTTGTAATAAGTGTTTCGGGTGATTCTTATACTCAAGATGATTTGAGAAACACTGTCCCAGAGTGAAAGCTGCAGCCTGCAATCAGCCCCAGGTAGCCGGAGGTCTGAGGCCAGTGGGTGGGTGGGTGCATCAGTAGGCAGTATCTGTCATCTCAAGGTTGGCGGAAATTCCTGAGGGCTGGAGACTTCTGGGCATCATGGTAACTAATTTGCTATAGGCTTGGACATTTAGACATAAATTGCGGGATGGTAGAGCTGGGATGATCTTAGCAATCATCTGATCTTATGATTTGCAAGTCAGGGAGCTTCTTTTAAAATTACAAATATCCTGGCTTAAACATCAGAAATTCTGATTCCCTCATTCTAAGGTGGAGGAACTACTGATACAGTCCGGACATTTTATTTTGCAGGTAAGAAAGCTGAAGTCCAGAAAGAGCCTAAGTGACTTAACTGGAGCCACACAGTATGTGAATCACCATAATAGATTGCTATGTGTTTGTTCTGATGGCTCTGGAAGTGTTTATCATTTTTTCAGAACACAGAATGTATTACTAATTATTCATTTGGCACTCTCCTGGGATCAGGATATATGATTTCTGAAATGGGATCTCTGCTCTTCAGGAGCTCCCGATCTAGTGGGAGGACAAGGTGTAAGGAACAACTGACCTACTGCAGCACGGTTAAATCCTGAACAAGTCACTACTGAGCTCCTGTTATTAGCTAGGCTCTATTCCTGCAGAGAGGCTGCAGGACTCAGAAAGACAAACTCAGTTCCTGCTAGGATGGAACTTATATTCTAGTTGGGGAGAAGTTTTAGGAATAAGATATTTTCAGACAATAATATGTGCTAAGACAAAAGTCATTTAAAATGAGTAGCAAGAGAGATGGTTGTTGGCAAGAAGGGAGAGAGGCGCTTCTTTATCCAGGTGGTCAGGGAACGACTCTCTGAGGAAGAAATCAGATAAGACATGAGACAGCTAAACGCTACAGCATTTGTCCATGGTGCTCTGGAATCTGTGCTTCATCACGTGGGTGGCGGGAGCTGGTGACGTTTTGGGCATGGAAATGAAATACTCAGGCTTGCTTCTTAGGAAGATGTGTCTGGTGGTGGAGGTGGAAGACTGTTCTTCCGGAGACTTTGTGGACAAGGGAAAGGCAAGTGGGGAGACCATATCTTTAAAGGCCGTTGCTGATCCTGCCTTGTTCCTTGATTGCAGTCCTTGTAAGAGCAACTGTCAGTTGTCAGCAATGGGGATAATGCAGTGACCTTAACACCTATCCCTGGCATTCTGTAAGGCGCATTGCACAGAACCCCCTTTTTTTCTTCCATGAACACTCCTTGCTGTCAGCAGACAGCCAGGTCAGCATCAGCAGCCAGGTGGTAGCATCCTGTACTTTCCTGTACTTTCTGGTTCCACCTGGACAAAGTGGTCTGGACAGACTTTCCTTCTCACCTGCATGGTTCTACCTGCCTCCTGTCCAAGATTAATCTCTCCATGGTATCAGGGACCCCACTTCTTCTGGCTTCCTGGGAGAAAGCAGTCCATGCACCCTCTCCTCACTCTCACTTGTATTTGTCCTCACTGACCTGCTGACACATTCCCCTCCAAGTGGAATCCTGCCCAAAGCCCTCTCATCTCCAGAAATGAGCAAACACTTCCTCCTGTCTTCCTGCATCATGCAGCCTCTAGAAGGCATGGTTCTTCCTCACATTCCCTCTACTCCTCTCTCTCCACCCTGAAGCACTCCGTTATCTCACCCCAGCTGCACATGCTGAGATTTTGGTGACCAAACCAAGACTCTTTGGTGGACGCTTTTTAGTCCTTCTGATGCCCAACTCCTCTGCAGCTTCTGAAACTGATGTCTAGTCTCTCCTCCAAGCTTTCTCTGTCTGGATTACCAAGGTGGTCTCTCTGCTCTGCTCCTTGCATTCCTTTTAGGTTTGTCATTCTTTATTTTCCATTAGCCCTGGCCTACTCTTAAAGGCTGAGGTTCCTTAGGGAAATTCATCTGCCCTCCCCTGTGGGACAACAGAAACACTCCAGGCTTGTTACAGATGCCCCAGGCTCCCTCCAGCTGCTGAAACCCAGACCCCGCTCCGAGTCATACCCCTCCCCACACTGCTGCCCTGGAATTCTCCAGCTGGATCCCCCCCATATTTCAAGTAAGTGGTTTGAAAGGTCCTGTGACTACCTTATCAACAGAGGGGACACAAGTCCTTTGGACACAGCCCAGATCTGATTCTCTGGAGGGGACCTGCTCCCCCTTTCATATTTGAAAGAGTTGATAGTGATGCCATCCAGTGACAACTTTCCCTCTTGCATGTGGGGAAGGGAGAGGCAGGTGGCCTCTATTCTCTAATAGTACAGACTAGTATGTGCAAACATTCTCAAATTTTATCAATAGGAGCTATATCTCTAGCTTTCCTAACCATGAAAAATCTGACATTTTTATTCAACTTTGGTCATTTTTTCAGGAAAAGTTAAACATAACTCTTTCCAAATTACTCATGGAAATATATGTGCTAGGTGAGCACATCAAAGAAAAAAGATTAATGAGGGGAAGAATCGCATTACAAGAACACACTGCATAGAGCTTAGGGATATAGGGAGCTTGAGATGATTAGTAAGAAATGACACAAGTGAAAAGGTTGCTACACACCATTGGAAATACTCACGTAAGTTATAGGCAAGTGAAGGCTGGTTTGGGTAGGACCTGCCCTTTCAAAGCTTCCTGTGTGAGTTGCACTTTGTTCACTGGTTCTGATTTCTTCATTTCCCATTTCTTGATTTACAGAAATGAAGGGGATACTCAGGGCGGAGTTCTGAATCTCAAAATACTCTACTCTGGCAACGGAATGAAGTTATTGGAGTGATGACAGGAACATAGGAGAACAATGCTCTATTTGGGCTGGATATTTCTTTGGCTTGTCGCAGGAGAGAGAATTAAAGGATTTAATATTTCAGGTAGGGGTTTTCACTTTTCATGTTAGCACTGTGAGTCTGTGGTCAAACGTAAAGTGATGGATAACCTGATATATCAGCAGTGTGATATATTAATACACAACCTTTCCATCCTACTGTTAAAAAGGGACTGAGAGGAGAATTATTGGGGTGAAGAGCTTTCAGCTGACACCAAGCATTGTTGAGGTACCCTGTTACTGTAGTTGAGTGTTCAGTGAGAGCAGCTGACGAGGGATGAGCCAGGGTTCTACCATCTTTTCCAGGAAACCAGGGCTGCTGCTGGTGATGCTGGAGTCCACTGGGAGGGAATTAGAACAGGCACTTCATTTCCCCTACAAAATGGACAGTGAAGAAGAAAGACACACAAGGAAGCTTAATCTCTTGTTAAGTCAAGTACTAGATGTAAATATAAGCTAGAATTCCATTTTCTAATGTGTTTCCATGTTGTTTTGTTTATTATGATTTTCAGGTTGTTCCACAAAAAAACTCCTTTGGACATATTCTACAAGGAGTGAAGAGGAATTTGTCTTATTTTGTGATTTACCAGAGCCACAGAAATCACATTTCTGCCACAGAAATCGACTCTCACCAACACAAGTCCCTGAGCCCCTCCCCTTCACGGGTAGTAAGGACCTATCTGATGTCCAATGGTGCCGACAACCTTCGAATGGAGATCCATTAGAGGACATTAGGAAAAGCTATCCTCACATCATTCAGGACAAATGTACCCTTCACTTTTTGACCCCAAGGGTGAATAATTCTGGGTCATATATTTGTAGACCCAAGATGATTAAGTATGTTCCAAATGCATTTCTATCTGAAAACATTTCCAAATCCTCTATTATCTAGACAAAATATCTATGTTCACAGGATCTTGTTAATTTCCTAGGAGCCCCTATGATGTAGCCTGTTGTGTCAAGATGATTTTAGAAGTTAAGCCCCAGACAAATGCATCCTGTGAGAATTCCGCATCACATAAGCAAGACCTACTTCTTGGGAGCACTGGCTCTATTTCTTGCCCCAGTCTCAGCTGCCAAAGTGATGCACAAAGTCTGGAGGTAACCTGGTACAAGGTAAGAGTGAATTCTCTAAAATTAATATAAGAGCATTGTTTTTATGGTATCATGTTCATGGGCTTTTCACAGAAAAGCGTGTTTGAGAATCTGAGGTATACAGCTTTTCAAAAACTGGCCCTGTGCCTTTGCAGGAGATTTGACTTTCTAAAATAATCATGTCCCCTGGGAAGCCACAGAGCTTGATATTCTAATTATTAGAGGCATCCTTTTGATCAACACCAGAGAAACTTCTAAAATTCAAGTATATTACACATGAGGTTAGACATAAACCTACTAACATCTGCTAATGTAGGAAGATAGGTTTACTCATTTTCACTGTCTTCGGAAAGCAACAGGCATTGCAAAGGGGAAGGGAGCACTCAATACACAAGTCTTGAAGGGTTTGTGAAAGATAAAGGAGCCTGAAATACATTCCCAAAAAGACAGCTCTTGGAGGACAGTTAGGACAAATCCAAGGTGGGCCTGAGTGACAGATGTCTTGCACAGGTGAGATGGTGGAAAGGAGTACAGTGCTAAGAGAAAAAGGGAACAAGAGCAAGTTTCACAATGACTTTGAGCTATGAACCACATGTACGTGAATTCCCATAACAAAAGCATTTCATATTTCCATCGTGTTTTATAGTGTTTCCAAGTGCTAGCAGATGATGAAATGCTGCCTAACCATCTCCTCCAACAGAGCCCCCTGTCAGTTGACTCTTGGGTGGTGGAATCCAGGAATAGAATCTAAATCGCTTCCTACAATTGCAATACCTATTTGAAGTCCAATACTTTGTCTTCAAAATTATGCATAATTTTATATTCAACCTCATAATATATGTGTTTGTTAATATAAAAATATCATTCTAAATTGCTACTGATTAAAGTCAGAAAGATGAGTTATGTTTATCTAATGGTTTAATGCATCCCGAATTTTAAGAATGAGAGTCTCCTGGGGATACAGTTACTATGGTATGAGGAGACATTTGCCTACTTGATTCCTGAGACTCCAGGCTAATAGGAGGACAGATGTTATCACATCTTTTACAGAAATAAATATACAGGGCGGACGAACGGCATGGGGTATGGTCTCACATTTGTGTTTTTATATGACATCGAAAGAATGCTGGTCTCAATAAAACCCGAATTTCAGAAACATTCATTTCATAACCTCTAAAATGAGGTTAGTAAGAAGAGCCAATAGTTTTGTTCGTTATTTTCAGTTCTCTCTCAAGAACAAAACTTCCTTTGGTTCAAAGTATCTGCCATCCAAGATGGCAGCTGTCTTGTTGTCTTGGTGGGCTGTTCTCAGGCCAGTAACGCAGTATTGTCCCCATTATTTCAGATGAAAATGTGTTTGGCTTTTCAATGATCATACACCTGAAGTGAAAGCTATGAATTTTTACTTTTCAGGTGAGCACAAGTTGCATAATAGTTGTCAGCTCTCTTCAAATATTGCTTTTATAAACTAAACCCTAACTGTATGACATTCACAAAAGGAAGCTTTGTTTCACTTCCCTGGGGCTTTGACTGCAAACGTCAACATGTGTTTAATGGTGAACAGGCAGCTACCCTAAGAATAGGTGAAAAATGGCTGTCATTAAAATTGTACCTCTGATACAGATTTGGACAGGTCCTGGTTTTGTGAATTACACATATGTGTGTGTGCACTCACACATACACATGCATATACAGTCACATAGTAACCTGGAAATCACAGACCTTATGGCAGTAGTACATCACTAAAAGTGACGGCATTAGGCAGGAAAAAACACCTAATGCCTTTTTCCTTCATGCTAACCCCCAGGTTCTCAGGTGGTGGGTGGGTCATACCTATGACCCATCTCTGAATAGATGAAGCTGACACTGGCTGAGAGAATGAAAACGTGGCTTTATTGAATTCAGATGAAACTGCTGACCAGGGATACACCCACCAGATATACAGAGTATACAACTGAAATAAATCCCTGGGCTTGGAGTCTCTGGAGCATTCCACAATATTTTTAATTGGCAAATTAAAAACAGGCTTGCAGATTGTTAAAAAATTTTTTTTTCAACTTCTTTATTTTAAAGTTATTTTTAATTAACAAATCATAATTGTATACATTTACAATAGATTAAATGTATACAATACATTTAATGGTCAATAGATTTAAAAAAAAGATGCCAAGAACACACAATGGGGAAAGGATTACCTCTCCAATAAATGGTGTTAGAAAAACTGGTTATCTATAGGGAGAAGAATGAAATTGTATCTCATACCACATACAAAAAAAAGTATTGACGTGATGTTTTGATATATGTATACAATGTAGAGTGATTAACTCAAGCTAATTAACACATCCATCACCTTGCTTACTTTTTTTTGTGGACAGACATTTGAAACTTATTCTCTTAGTTATTTTGAAATGTGCAATACAATATTATTGGCTATAGTTATCCTGCTATGAAATATGTCTGAAAACTTATTCCTCCTATCTATCTGAAACTTTGTACTCTTTGACCAGTATCTCCCCATTCACCCTCTTCTCCCCACCAACCAAGCCTCTACTAATCATCATTCTACTCTCTACTTCTATGAGTTCAACTTTTTAAGGTCCTATATATGAGTGAGATCTTGCAGCATTTGTCTTTCTGTGCCTGGCTTATTTCACTTAGCATAGTTTCCAAGTTTATTCATGTTGTCCCACATGATTGAATTTCCTTTTGTAAAGGCTGAATAGTATTTCATTGTGTACATGTATCACATTTTCTTTGTCCATTCCTCTGTTGATGGACACTGAGGTTGATTCCATATCTTGGCTATTGTGAATAGTGCTGCAGTAAGCATAGGAGCGTAGTTAACCCTTTGCCATATTGATTTCAATCTCTTTGGATATGTACCCAAAAGTGGGATTGCTGAATCATATGGCAGTTCTATTTTTAGTTTTTCTGATGAGACTTCATAGAGTTTCTCATAATGGCTGTACTAATTTACATTTCTACCAACAATGTACAACAGATTAATTTTTTTGATAAAAGCCACTCTAACAAGTGTGAGGTGATATGTCATTGTGTTTTCAATTTGTATTTCTATCATGATTAGTGATACTCAGCATTTTTTCATATAGTTGTTGGCCATTTGCATCCTTTCTTTTGAGAAAAATCTTTTCAGATGTCTTGCCTATTTTTAAAATGGGATATTTGTTTTCTTGCTAATGCAGTGTTTGAGTTCCTTATGTATTCTTGATATTAACTCCTTATCAGATATATGGCTTGTAAATATTTTCCCCATTTGGTGGGTAGTCTCTTCACTCCATTGATTGTTTCCTTTGCTACACAGAAGCTTCTTAGTTTTATGCTATATCATTTGTCTATTTTTGTTTTTGTTGCCTGTGCTTTCAGGGTCATATTCAAAAAAAAATTGGCCCATAACAGTGCTGTAGAGCTTTCCCCCTGTTTTCCTTTAGAAGTTTTACAACTTTAGGTCTTATATTTCGTTCTTTAACCCATTTTGAATTGATGGATTCTATGTGCTATGAGATACAATTTCATTCTTCTCCCTGTAGATAACCGATTTTCCTAACACCATTTATTGGAGAGATAATCCTTTCCCCATTGTGTATTCTTGGCATCTTTTTTTTTTTTAAATCTATTGACCATAAATGTGTGGGTTTCCTTCTGGGCTTTCTATCATATTCCATTTGTTGATGTATCTGTTTTTATGCCAGTACCATGCTGTTTTGATTTAAATGGCTTTGCAATATATTTTGAAATCAGAGAGTGTGAAACATCTAGCTTTGTTCTTTTTCTCAAGATTGTTTTGGTTATTTGGGGTCTTTTGTGGTTCCATATGAATTTAAGCGTAGTTTTTTGTATTTCTGTAAAAATAACAACATTTTGATAGGGTTGCATTGAATATGTAGATCACTTTGAGTAGTAAGGACATTTTCTCAATATTAATTCTTCCAGTCTATGGACACAGGATACTTTTATATTTATTTGTGTTTTCTTCCATTCCTTTTGTTAGTTTTTTTAAAATAATTTTCAGTATATAGGTCCTTTACCTTCTTGGTTAAATTTATATCCAACTATTTTACTATGTTGGTTCCTATGGTAAGTGGGCTTGTTTACTTAATTTCCTTTTCTGCAGACAGTTCATTATCAGTGCAGGGAAACACTATGATTTTTATATGTTGATTTTACATCCTGCAATTTTACTGAATTCATTTATCACTTCTAACAGTTTTTTGGTGGAGTCTTTAGAGTTGTCTATAGATGAGATCATGTCATCAAAAAATAAAGGCAATTTTACTTGTTTTTCTACTAAAATGCTTTTTATTTCTTTCTCTTGCCTAATTGATCTGGCTAGGACTTCCAGTACTATGATGAAAAGAGGTAGTAAGAGTGCACATTCTTGTTTTGTTAATCTGTTCTTACAGGAAAAGATTTCAACTTTTCACAATTGAGTATAGCTATGGGTTTGTCATATATGGCCTTTATTGTATTGAGGTACAGTCCCTCTATACTTAATTAGTTGAGGGTTTTTATCATGAAGTGTGTTAAATTTTGTCAAACGATATTTCTGCATCGATTGAGATAGTCATACAGTTTTTATCTTTCATTTTCTTAATGCAGTCTATCATATTTATTGATTCATGTATATTGAATCATCTTTGCATCCCAGGGATAAATCCCAGTTGATCATGGTGAGTGATTCTTTTAATGTATGGTTGAATTTGGTTTGCTAACATTTTGCTGTGGATTTTTGCATCTGTATTTTTCAGGGATATGGGCCTGTAATTTTCTTGTACTGGCCTTTTCTGGCTTTGGTATCAGAGTGATGCTTGCTTCATAAAATTAGCTTGGAAGCTTTACTACTGATTCAGTCTCTTGATTCATTATTGGTCTGTTTAGATTTTCTATTTCTTTATGATCCAATCTTGGTAGGTTGAATGTGTCTAGGAATGTATCTTTTTCTTTTAGATTATTCATTTTATTGGCATATAATTGTTCATAGTAGTTTCTTATAATCCTTTGTATTTTTGTGATATTGGTTGTAATGTCTCCTCTTTCATTTCTGATTTTATCTATTTGAGTGTTCTCTTTTTTCTTAGTCTAGCTAAGAGTTTGTTGATTTTGTTTTTAGTTTTTTCAGTAAACCAACTCTTAGTTTTATTCATTTTTGCCTACTGTTTTTCTAATCTCTGTTTCATTTATTTTTGCTTTTATCTTTGTTATTTCCTTTCTTCTGCAAACTTTGGGCTTAATTTATGACCCTTTTTCTAAATCTTTCTGTGTATCATTAGATTGTTTATTTGAAATCTTTCCTGTGTTTCAATGCAGACATTCATTGCTATAAATTTCCCTCAGGACTGCTTTTCCTGCATCCCACATGTTTTAGTACATTGTGTTTTGACTTTTATTTGTCTTGTTATTTTTTAACTTCCTTTTTATTTCTTCTTTATCCCATTGGTTGTTTAGGAGCATTTTGTTTCATTTCTGCATATGTGCATATCTTCCAAGATATTTTCTGTTTTTAGATTTCTACCTTTATGCCTTTGTAGCCCAAAAGACACTTGATATGATTTCAATTTTCTTAAAGTTAAGACTTAGCTTGTAGCTGAACATATCCTTCCTGCAAAATGTTCTATGTGTACTTGAGAAGGATGTGTATTCTGCTGCTGTTGGATAGAATGTTCTGTATATGTCTGTTAGGTCCATTTGGTCAAAAGTGTAATTCAAGGCCAATTTTTGAAGTTTATTTTCTGTTTAAATGAGCTGTCCATGGTTGAAATTAAGGTATTGAGTTTCTTACTATTATTGTATTGTAGTCTATCTCTTTCTTCATTTAATAAATGCCTTATGTATTTAAGCGCTCTAATGTTGGGTGTCTATGTATCTACAATTGTTATATCCTCTTAGTGAATGGACTCTGTATCATTATACAATGATCTTTCTTGTCTCTTTTTATAGTTTTTTACTGAAAGTCTATTTTGTCTGATATAGGTAGAGCTATCCCTGCTCTCTCTTGGTTTTCATTTGTGTGGAATATCTTTGTTCATCCTTTCCCTTCTAGTCTATATGTGTCCTTATTAGTAAATCTCTTGAAGGCAACATATGGCTGAATTTTTAAAAACCCGTTTAGCCTTTAAATGTCTTTTGATTGGAGACATACTGTAAATGGTTTGATTAATCCATTTACATTCAAGGTAATTATTGGTAGATATGCACATGCTGTTGCCATTTCGTAACTTATTTTCTGTGTGTTTTGTAGGTTTTTTTGTTACTTTTTTCTCTGTTAGTATCTTCCTTTGTGTTTTGATGGCTTTCTTTGGTGCTATGCTTTGAATCTTTTATATTCATATTTTGTGCAACTACTACACATTTTTGTGTTGTGGTTACCATGAGGCTTCCATAGAACAGTTTATAACAGGCTATTTAAGCCAATAACAGCTTAACTTTATATACAAAAAGTACACTTTAATTTCCTTCCCCTCACCTTTTATGGTTTTGATGTTAAATTTTACATTTGTTGTAGTTTCTATTTGTTGATGATTAATTACAGCTAGGGTTGTTTTTATTAGTTTTGTCTATTGACCTTCATAGTAATGATACATTGCTTTATATACCACGCTTACATTATTAGAAAATTATGAATATGACTATGTATTACTTATTACCATTGAATTTTTTACTTTCATATTTTTTGTTATTTTTTTTTTTTTGAGACGGAGTCTCGCTCTGTCGCCCAGGCTGGAGTGCAGTGGCGCGATCTCGGCTCACTGCAAGCTCCACCTCCCGGGTTCACGACATTCTCCTGCCTCAGCCTCTCCGAGTAGCTGGGACTACAGGTGCCCGCCACCACGCCGGGCTAATTTTTTTTGTATTTTTAGTAGAGACGGGGTTTCACCGTGGTCTCGATCTCCTGATCTCATGATCCGCCTGCCTCGGCCTCCCAAAGTGCTGGGATTACAAGCGTGAGCCACCGCGCCTGGCCATATTTTTTGTTATTAATTAGCAGGCATTCATTTCAGTTTAAATAATTCCCTTTAGCATTTCTTAAAAGTAGACCAAGTAGTGATGAACTCCTTTAGTTTTCATTTGTCTGGGAAAGTTTTAATTTCCCTCTCATTTCTGAAGGACAGCTTTGCTTGGTTGGCAGTTTGTTTGGGTTTTTTTCCTTCAACACTGAATATATCATCCCACTCTCTCCTGGCCTATAGTGTTTCTGCTGAGAAATCCACTGATAGCAATACTGGGACTTTGTTGAACATGATATGTTTCTCATCTCTTGCTACTTTCAATATTCTCTTTTTGTCTTTGAATTTTTGATAATTTGATTATGATGTATCTTGGTAAACCCCTTTTGGGTTGAATTTGATTGGCAACATCTGAGTTTCCTATGCATGAATGTCATCTTTCCCTAGATTTGGGAAATTTTCAGCCAGTATTCCCTTAAATATGCTTTCTGACTTCTTTTTTCTTCCATCTTCTAAAATTCCTATTATGTGAATCTGAGTTCTCTTGAAGGTGTCCCATAATTTCCAAAAGGCTTTTCATTCTTTTTTCTTTTTGCTCCTCTGACTAGATAATTTCAAACATCATCTTTGATATCACTGATGCTTTCTTCTGCTTAATCAAATCTGCTGTTGATAATTATAGTTCAGGTATTATATTCTTTATCTATAGGATTTCTTTATTCTTCAAACACCCACACTTCAAGGAGAAGGATTTCTATTTAAAACTTTTTTTTATTTCTCCATTAAACTTTTCATTTTGTTTGAAAATTGTTTTTAAAATTTATTTTATTTTTTGTGCATATTTTCTTGTAGTTTCCTAAACTACTTTAAGAAGATTATTCTGAAGTTTTGTCAGTCATTTCTTAGATCTTTACTTCTTCCAATTTCATTATGATACCTTTATTAGTTTCTTTTGGTGGTGTCATATTTCCTTGATTTTTCATAATCATTGGTCCTTGCATTGGTGCCTATGCAGTTGAGGAAACAGCCACCTCTTTTGGTCTTTGTAGGTGATCTTTGGCGGTAGCAGACCTTCACTATGTAGTCTAGCTTGGGATTCCAGGTGGGCAAGTTGGTAGCAACCCCAGATAAGCAGACTTTGGTGTTGAGTTTTCTAGGTAGGCTTGGCTGTTTTCTGTGCACTGAGGTCAAGTGGAATTGCTTGCTGTACTTTGCGTTCCAGTGAGACTACTTTCTGAACTCTACGGTCAGGTTGAGTTGCTGGCTGGGCTCTGTGATTGCCTCTGATCAGGCAAAGTTGCAGACTGTCTTCCCAAATAGTCTGCAACTTTGCCTGATCAGAGGCAGTCACAGAGCAATACCCTTGTGTCTTCCATTCACCCACAACATGAAGGAGTTGCTTAATTAACTAAAAGGGCACCCAAATGCCCTACATCTGGCCGAGAAATACCGTTGTTAGAATGTGTAGTTGGGCAGGGCAACATGCTAGGCTCTGAGGCAAAGTGAGTTATCTGGGATTGCTGCTCAGCAATTTGGGATGGGCAGGGGGAGAAACTAGGCTACAAAGATGTGTGTGGGCTTGATCTTACCTCTGGGCCAGGGATAGCCTTAAGCAGAGCATTGAGGCTTGATTGGGTTGCCACGCACCTTCTGGGCCTGGGTGGGGCCAGCTGCTCCCTCTGCAGATAATTGCTGACCTGCCCTTGCCTCCTGGCCCAGGGAAGGCTGCAGGAAAGTGCAGGGGCCTGGCTGGGTCACCATGCTTGGAGATTATTAATTAAAATATTTAACGACTGAAAAAGTCAGAATTAAAGTGAGTTATTTTTTATTTATTCTACTAACTTTTTCTATGTATTTTTCTAATTTCTAAAAATGTAATGAAAAAATAGCCTCAGCATAAACAGACTTCATCTTAAATAAATAATAGTTACATGTAATGTAACAGCATTTTATGATCTTCAGCTAAGCAAATCCTTGACACAAGTCAAAATTATAATCAAGGGCAGCAGGAAAGTCTCTTCTGTACTGGCCTAGGGCACCGAGATATGAGTTTTGACGACATTGCTGTGACCTCCCATTAGTAGGACTTTCACCTTGAATAACATTTCCATTGGTGGTTTAAGACAATCTCACTCATGCCACATTCTCTTGCCACACTTCTGACATGGCTGCTGGGTTGATTTTAAGCCCTGTGTTGCATAGAAGGTTTTTGTTTGTTTGTTTGTTTTAGAGATAGGATCTCATTCTGCCACCTAGGTTGGGGTGCGTGGTGTAATCACAACTCACTGTAGTCTTGAACTTCTGGGCTCAAGCGATCCTCCAGCCTTAGCATCTCAAGTAGTTGGGACCACAGGCACACACCACTGCACCCAGCTAATTTTAAAATTTTTTTGTAGAGAAGGGGTTTCACTATGTTGCTCAGGCTTGTTTCAAATTCATGGTTTCAACCAATCCTCCTGCCTTGACCTTCCAAAGTCCTGGGATTACAGGTGTGAGCCATCATGCCAACCACAAAGAAGTCTGTTTGTTTTTTGAGATGGAATCTCTCCCTTTATCGCCTAGGTTGGAGTGCACTGGCACAATCGTGGCTCATTGCAACCTCCACCTCCCAGATTCAAGCTATTCTCTTGCCTCAGCCTCCCGAGTAGCTGGGATTACAGGTGTGCGCCACCACACCCAGCTAATTTTTGTATTTTTAGCAGAGATGGGGTTTCACCATGTTGGCCAGGCTGGTCTCGAACTCCTGACCTCAGGTGATCCACCTGCCTTGGCCTCTCAAAGTGCTGGGATTACAGCTGTGAGCCATCATGCCGACCCCAAAGAAGTTTTGTACCTATACCTGATACTTCTTCTCATTTCCTAGTTCTTGTAACTGGCACCTGTTGGCATCCTGTGGGCCTAGTGCTGTGGAGAACTGCTGAGCATGGTGAGACTGGCTAGATCCAAAGATTAATGTGTTTTTAAATAGAGAAGAAGGTAATTTAATGTGTTTCTAAATAGGAAGAAGATAATTTAGATTATATTTCTCAAAACCGTTTCCAGGGTTGAAACATTGGCCCATTTGATTATTCTCACTATGAACATTTCAGAACTCTGAAGATCTGGGCAGCTTTCTAACACCTGTTCAGAACAATCATCTATATGTCGCCTAACCAACACTGTAACAGAGGAAGCATTTCCTTACTTGTTCAGAACAGAATATTGCCACAGCCCACAATTGTTTTAGCTTTGGGACAGCCCCATTATATGGTTGATTTATTCTGAGTTGGCAGGCAAGTCTTTTCACAAAAACTGAAATCAGCCAGTTCTCTCTATTTTTGTTTGTAGAGTAGGATTTGTAACTGATGTTCATTATTTTATATATATTTCTGTTAAATGCTAATTTGTTGTTTTTAGTCCATTCTACATGTCAAGAGGTTGGAATTCTGATTTTGAATGCTGACATATTAGCCATCACACGCAGGTTTGTGAGACATGTAGATGAGATCAGCATGATATGTTCTCCCTCAAGCCCCTGCTAAAACTACCAACGAGGCTAGCACCAGGGACAGAGTGCTCTGCTGTTGACTCCAGTTTGATCCTTCTAGTTATATATGATCCATTCATCCACAACGCAAGGGTGTTGCTTAATTAACTAAAAGGGCACTTGAATGCTCTATATCTGATCATTCAGCTCACAATGTACCCTTGGTTTAACAGAGAGATCATGAGAATAGTTTTCAAGTGACTCACAATAGTGAAGATACTCTGTGTCTGCTGTACTCCTGTGAACCTGTAGTCTATTCAATTGTGGGCAACAATGAGATTACCTTGATATGATTGTTGTTAGCAAATGCAAGCTGGCTGATATTAACCATCACTTCCTTTTCTAAGGGTTCATAAACCATCTGTTAAATAATTAATTCAAGACTTTCACTAGAAATTGACATCTAGCCCATTATCAATAATTTCCATAATATACTCCATTCCCATTAAAAGATAAATATTAGTTAAAAAAAATCTATCAATAGAATGTTGTTAGTTGATACCTGGGGCAAGAGACTGCAACTACACTTAACAGGAAAGAGCAACATAGACAACAGAAACAGAAAAGCAAAGGGTATATTCAGTGAATGGTCACACTGAATGGCTCACTGTGATGGGAGCTGAGAGCTCTTGAGTGGTTTAATTAGGACTAGAATGGAAACAAAGGTTGTGGGTTGCTCATGATGGTTACGGGGACCTTGTTGAGGTGTTTGAACTTTACGAGTGTGAGTCCTGATCCAGGACAGGATAGAAAGAAGTGGAAACAGAAAGAAGGTGGCAGATGCTAGAGATATTTTCATGTAATAAAATGAAAGATTAAAAGCTTTGACTGGGAGTGTGTGTAAAATAGATGAGTAGCATATTTGGTGTTTTTCTGGCTCAACATATATGACATAGTAGTAGTAAATTCAATTACGAGCAGGAAAGCTGCAATGAATACAGACCTGGACACAATGAGTCTATGATAAGGAACATTAAAATGGACATGAAAACCTGAAATGCACCAGGGAGAATAGGCCAGGGAGGAGAGTGAAAGAAATGAAGGTCTTTGGAGTCCTCCCAGACTAGGTAGTGGAAGTCCAGCTAGGAGCTCCACTGTGTTGCCCAAATCCAGGAAGTACCATTCCCATAGAATAACACAGTGTGCATGATGCTCAGTAGCTGTACTGACTTGTAGTATAAGAAATCAATAATATTGCAGTATAATATTATAATACCTGCCCCTAGTAGTAAGAATAACTGTGTTCTTCTCCCTGCATCACATATACCTTTAAAAGTCCTTTGCAGTGTCTTCATTTTTTTTTTTCATGCCTCCATTCTTTTGAAGACTTACGGACATTATTCATCCATATTCACAGTGGCGGATGTTCCTGTTTCCATATTCTGCTCATGACTGCTTCACATATGAGCAAAACCAAGAGTTCCCTGTGCAGCTGCATTAGCCTCTCTTTGTCCTATGAGGATGATCTGTAATTGTATTATTAGAATGGGTTTCCCATTATCCTTGGCATAAATTGCTTCTCCCTAATTTCTTTTTTTGATGTTTCCTCTAAGTCCCATTTCATAAAGTCTTAATGACACATGCTAAGCCTCACTTACCTTTTTATGGGTAAAAAAGATATATTATTCCCTATCCTCCCCTATGGCTTAGGTGAGGTCTTAGTTACGGCTCTGCGTCCTCCCACCATTACATTCTCATGCGATTTATGACATGTCTCTCCCCCAAATTCTGATCTTTGTATGTTATCACTGCGTCCTCTGAAGTTTTACCTTTGAATTTCCCCCTATGTTTTAAAACTTCCTTTTGAAAATTTCCTGATTCTTGAGATCACCTGGTGTATATTTAGTCTTGTATACCACCACCTCTTGGCCTTGTTTTGCTTCCTGCCCACAGCTGCCCTTCTCTGGCCAGTCTGCCCCCACTCTTAGTCTCCTTTCCAGCCTGCTGGAAATTCCTTCTTGGACCACAGGAAACACACCAGGGATGTGGTGTGGGGGAATCCCAGCTTCTACTAGTAGGCAGGCAAAGTGGAAGGGAAATTCCTCAATCAGAAAATGAAACTCAGAACCAGAAAAAAATGAGGTTGATTCTCAGTGCTCTCACTTAGCAGCTTTGTCAGAAAGAGAAAAAAGCCACTCACGTTCCAGAACCTGTTTGTATAATATACATGAGTTTTTATTTAGAAGTATGTATCTGTTTATATATGTAAATATATACAATATGTGTTATATATATGTGTGTGTATGTGTATATATGTGTGTGTGTGTGTATATATATATATATATACACACACACACATTAAAAAATTCATTTCAGTTTCAGCCCTTAGAACACTACAGGTCTTCCAGAATACTCTCAGGGCTCCAAGTCACGCATGCTCTGGGAAGTCCTATATTAAATAGCTCTTTAGGGGCTGATCAGGTTTGGAGATTTGACTCTCTCATCTCTACACATAATGCAATTGTATTAGAAAATGCCTCTTGTTTCAAATCTACAAGTACAGTTTTTGAACACAATGTCTTCATAGCTTGTGGGATACCCTTATCTCAGATTGACCTTCTTCCTCCCTGTTCAAATTTGTAAGATTTTTCTTTGGGTATGTATTTCATAAAGTTTTTCTATGGCAAAAATTATCTGCTTAAAATATCTTTTGGATTAGAATGGAAAACTCCTCTCTGTGGAAAGGAGCAACCGAATTGTAGTGGATGAAGTTTATGACTATCACCAGGGCACATACGTATGTGATTACACTCAGTCGAATACTGTGAGTTCGTGGACAGTCAGAGCTGTTGTTCAAGTGAGAACCATTGGTAAGTGAGATATTTATCTCAAGATTTGAGATCTGAGCGGCAAATTAAAATTATCTTCTTTTGGCTTAGTAAGTTTTTCCTCTTAGGGAAAGAAAAGGATAGTCATGTACTTGCAATAATGTAAAATCTTTCATGTGGGCAAACATCAAAGTTGCCATCCCCCAAGGAAGGCTAAGTTCCGAAACAGGTTCAAATTCTCACAAGTTGGATTGTCCATGACTATGTCCCTGATTTGCTTTTGTAATAAATTTTAAAAATGTATTAAACATTTCACACACAGAAATATTGTGACATCCAGGTACCTATCACCAGTTTTAACTGTGTTACCATTTCCCACATGCTTAAAATCATAATTTTTTCTTTAAAGTAACAAAATATTGCAAAGACAACTTGAGGTCTATGACCCCATTCTCTTCCAGGCCTTTGCTTCCGCAGTATAGTAGCATCTTGTCATTTATATCATTTCCATTTGTGTTTTTATGCTTTTTCTACATATGTATGCATCTATTAACAAAATAGAATATTGTTTTGAGTTATGAAATGTGTTTTGTGTCATAAACACTTGGTATTATATTAAATTATTGGTTTGCCAATTTACAGCCCCATTAGCATTAAATGCCCTTTATTCCCAAGTAATACTTGGTGTTATCAGACTTTATGACTGGTGTTAAGTGGAGCTTCGTTTTTGTTTGTTTGTTTTCTACTCCATAGTATACTTCCCTGACTAATATGAGGTTGAACATCTTGCTATATGTTTTTTGGTTCATTGGCTTTCTTCCACAACTTGTCTATTTTTGTCCTAACCTTTCCCTTAGGTCGTTCTTACTAGATCGGCAAGCATCAGCTTGAATCAACTACGTGCTAGAATTAATTTAAATGTGGCCTAAGAAGTCAAAACATAAGAGAGCCAGTCACTCATGCTTTATATCAAAGAGCAACAGAGTGGTTGATGTAGCTGTTAGTTAAGATATTAATCTTTTATTACAAGATACAAACCACACAGAGCACCCCAAGACCAAGTGAAACTCTCCTGCCCCTTGCACCCTCTAGCACTTCAGAATTACTTTATATTACTTTAGATTAGATGTTATATAAATAAGATTCATTTTATATTATTAGATTGCTCCTTGAAAGAGAAGTTAGAATGTGAATACCCCACTCGCACCACTTTTCCCCTCCAAGTGATGTGTAATTGTTCTTTTACTCAGCCATCACTTAGCCCCTCAAGTTCTCAATGGCATAATCTGCCTTCCTCTCACCCAAGGGACACCTTGCAACATCTGTCGCATCTATTTCAGTCAAGCCCTCTCTGTCGTCATCCCTGTCTTCCTCATTTAGTCATTCATTCTCGCATTTATTCATTTCCAAACAAATATTTACTGAACATGTAATGTGTGTCAGGCTTGGAGCTAAGGCTACAAGAATGAGTGCCTGGATGCTTTATCTGGCCTCCAAGAACTTTCCATTTAGAGAAGAAGATGAAGATGAAGCAGGCTATCATAATACAGTGCAGCGAGAGAAAGGAGCACTATGGGCACATGGAGACCCACCAGACCCAACCTGGGGAAGCCTGCTCCAAGTGAGAGCTGATGGATGAGGACACACCAGCTCAGTAAGGGTGGGGAGCTTCCATTCCAGACTGAGGAAGCAGCAGAGCTGATGTCCAGGAGATGAAGGAGAGCATCTGGGAGCAAGACTGACATCACACTCCTCTAATACATGTTAAAATTATCTAATTATCTAATAAGTGTTAAAATTTATGAAGGAACAATGGGGAGGCATTGAGGGTTTTAAGTGGGAGAATGTCACGACTGAATTTGTATTCAAGATAGATCACCTTGCTTGCTGGGTTGGAAGTCGGTTTTTAAGAGCAGGAATGGAGGCAGGGAGAAGAGTTAGGAAGTTCTGTGGTCAAGCAGGAAGTTGCTGATAGGGATCTGAACTAGGGAGTGGTAGAGGGAATGGAGAGAAGTGGATGACTTTGGAAATGTTTAAGAGGTACATCTAAAGAATTTGGTGTTCAGGAGCAAGGAAGAGGGAAAGCAGGAGCCATGGATACAAGCCACCCTTTGAGCTGGTCAAGGAGGGAATGTGCTGACAGAGCACATCAATACAGAGGATGAGAGCAGGCACAGTCGTGGAGCAGCAGGCTTGACTCATGGTTAAACCATGCCTCTGCTTGTGCTGTGAATAGACCTAGCAGAGGTGACGAGAAGTAGCTGGACTTGTAGGTCAACAGAGCATGATAATGGTTTTTACGTAAAAGGTAGGCGAAAGGGAAGAATCAAGGATGTTTTTTGTTTTCTGCCCTGGATAAGTTAGTGAATGGTGGTACCCTTTAAGGAGACTGAAAAAGCTGAAGGGAAAGAGCATTTGAAGAGGAGATTAAATACTAGGCTTAAAAGGACTTTTAGTCATCCCAGTCATGATGACAAGTAGGTATTTGGACAAGCCAGTCTGGAGAAGTTAGGGCTGGAGATGTGAATGTGAAGATGGTCAATTTTTACATAATATCTGAAGCCAAAGAACTGAATGAGATCACCTAGGAAGTGGGCATAGAGACAGAAGGGACTAGAGCCAAACCTGGGAATGCTTGAAGAGGTAGAGAAGAGGAAGACAATTCTCAAAGAGGATGGGAACATACATCAGCAAGTGAATATCAGTGGAAGGGTGGAGAGAAGAGCAACAAAGGAAGTGAAATTGATGATGTAGGAAAGACATAACCTCAGGCACCAAGACCTTTCATAGGGAAGAGGCCTAGAGAGTAAACTTACTACCCAGGGGTATCAGGAGGAGTGAAAGAACACTAGGAGAGGACTAATAGTTAAAAGAGACACAGAGGAAGGGATAGGCAGAGAAGCAAATATAGCGGTTGAAGGTAAGCAGTAGAGTACGGGAACATGGAATCAAAAGAAGAGAGGGTTTCAAAGAGAGCAGGGCCGACAGTGTCCAATGCTGCTAAGAGGTAAAGTAGATGAAAAATTTGATTATGCCCAGTGGATTTAGGTGCATAGGTGGCACTTGTGAATTTGGCTAAAGCAGTTTCAGTGGACAGATGGCGGCAGAAATCAGGTTCCATAGGAGGTGAAAAGATGGAGGGAATTAGCACATAGAACTGCCTCTCAAGAATTTGGCTGGGAAGAAAGGAGAGTAAGTGAGGCTGGGATATAAGGCAGGGTGTGTTTTCTCTTTTTTAAGATGATGAGACTGAGCATGAATAAATGCTGATGAGAAGAAGCCCAGAGAAAGAGAGAGAGAGAGAGAGAGGGAGAGAGAGACAAGTTAAAAATACAGGACTGAGATGGTGCGAAGGGGAGAAGGAGGTCTCTGAGAAGTAAAAGTAGATGAGGTCAACAGCAAAGACCCTGAATTTTTCTTTATCCAGAAAAAGACACACCTTCAGGAGGAAGTTTGACAGTGGAGGCATATTTGACAGTGGAGGCATATTTGATAGTGGAGGCATATTTTTGGCAAGATGTTGATGGATAAAATTGTTAATTAAGAACTGGACTCTTCTTTATTTTGAAATAAACCATGAGTTTAAGGATGGACGGGTGGACTTGGATATGCTTGACTTGCACAGTTTCTTGGGTGGATTCTCCTTTTGGTTCAATTACTCAGCCAGATGGCACCACAAAGAAATCTTGTGGGAAAAGACAGGGATAAGAGCTCAGGTCTGCAAGGGGCAGGATTAGTGTGAAAGAGAATGCACGCAGGTGGATATGGATCAATTAACAACTAATGTTTTACCAGCACCCACAACCTAATGTGGCAGTCATTTTAGGGGGCAAGCTTTTCACATGGAAACCGGAATTCCTAAACTTACAGATAATTAGTAAAATGTGAAGACAGAGCTCCAAGACATTTAGATCAAAGTGTGGCTGTGCACCCAAATCTTCATCAAGCAGGCCTTCAGACTTCTCAATGCAAATAATAATCTTTGTTTTCATCTTTCAGTGGGAGACACTAAACTCAAACCAGATATTTTGGATCCTGTCGAGAGCACACTGGAAGTAGAACTTGGTAAGCTGGGCCTCATCGCCTTTGAATGAAATTGTGCTGCTGGGAGCAGGTCTAAGTGTGATAGAAGGAAAACAGCATTGGGATTTCCAGTCAAACAGAATTGGGTGTGAATCGTAACTCAGCCATTGACTAGTTTTGTGACCTTGCACAGTTACTTCATCCTTTAAGCCTCAGTACTTAAATCCGCAAATAGCTATCATAAAACTGACCCTAAAAGATTACATTGCAGGCTGGGCATGGTGACTCATGCCTGTAATTCCAGCACTTCGGGAGGCTGAGGTGGGTAGATCTCTTGAGGTCAGGAGTTTGAGACCAGCCTGGCCAACATGGTGAAACCCCATCTCTACTAAAACTACAAAAATTAGCCAGGCGTGGGTGTGGGTGCCTGTAATCCCAGCTACTCAGGATGGTGAGGCAGGAGAATCACCTGAACCTGGGAGGCAGAGATTACAGTGAGCCAAGATCGTACCATTGCACTCCATCCTGGGTGACAGAGGGGGATTCCATCTCAAAGAAAAAAAAATTATATTGAGAAATAATGGGACAATGTATGTTAAGTGGCTGGAGCATAAAACCTGATCAATAGATTTTATTCTTCCTTAACTTCCCCCAGGAACAGATTTCGTATATGTTGGTTAGGTCTATCAGTTATGACTACAAATTTGCCAACCCGAGTAATATTAACTCTTATGAATATGACATTTAGTCTGGCATTTAAGAGAATTGTAGTAGAATTCTACAACCCCTGCTCAAACAATTTGTATTCTAAAGTAGTGTCTTCTTTGGGGTTGAGGAGAAATTGACTTCCCTGTGGGTATCCTTTTATTTTGTCAACTTCAATAACATCTATGTCTTTCTACACAGACAAATAAGAATTGCTGTATTAAAAATAAAATGCTGTTTTTCTTTTAGTAATATAAATATTTTTCTAAAATGCTACTAAAAGATTTATTATTTTAGAAAGAAATGTAAAAATACATGTTATGATATAAGATCACTAGATGGCAGGAATGGTGTGTTCTGACTCTAGAAATAGCGCTAGCTATATGCTCAACATCACAGGAATGGAAGGAAGGAGGAAAGAAGGAGGAAAAAATTAGATTATTCAAATAGTCAAGTTACATATGGATTAGTTAATTATAAAGTATTACCAGTGGAAAAATGTTAAGGTGCAAAGATGAGTTTTCAAATGGAGCTCCTAATCATTTCATGGTTAAATATTAAGTTTGAGGCACAGCATATCTGAATATTCCTCATGAAAAAAATGGGTAGAAAAAAGTTAGTCTCATACCATGCATGCCTATCCATAGTGAATTGTTCAGAAAAATTGTTTAATATCAAAATGATTTTTTATTTAAACCATGTGCTACAATAACCTTATGATTTTTACTTAATAAACAAATATTGGATAGTAATATTTTCTTTATGGACACACCTTGTACTTCAACAGTAGTGCAGAAGACTGGGCTGATCTCAGAAACTCCTCATTTTCTTAGTTTTTCTTAGTGTCTCCCTCAATCCACATAAGGACGCTTAGTGATATAACCATGCTCATCTTCATTTTAAGAACATATGGTCATATGGTTGAGATAGAAGGATTGCCCAATAGAACAAATGTACCTGGTTTTATGCATTTCTGAATGAGAGCTGTGTACATGCTTCATTATTTCTGGCACACATATTCTACCTGCAAACCTGACTGCATCAGGAAACAGCTTCTGGCGACGTCTTCCTCCCAGGCATAGGACAAAGTGTACTCACCAGCTTCCTTCTTGTTTTCTGTGGCCTCTTCATTTTCAGGAAAGCCTTTAACTATTAGCTGCAAAGCACGATTTGGCTTTGAAAGGGTCTTTAACCCTGTCATAAAATGGTACATCAAAGATTCTGACCTAGAGTGGGAAGTCTCAGTACCTGAGGCGAAAAGGTAAGAAAAAAACTTATTCTGTTCTCTGCAATTCAGAAGAGACACTTTTACCTTTAGAATCTCTGAACCATACAGTTGATGGTGTAGCCACGAGCACCGACTAGTGGTGAAAATAAAAGTACAGAAATGCAAAGTGCAAAGGGTCATTGAATGAAATATTTAAGTTGCTTTAAACCTCAATTTGTAGAAACAGTTTGACGTGGCTGCTTTCAAAGTCAAGCTATTGAGCAAACAGATGTACTGACCCAGACTGCTTGGAGATAAGTAATACGTCCAAGAAATGGGAGGAAATGCTGCTTACCCTCACTCTGCTTTTCACCGGTGCCACCCGTTCAGAGAGTGTGGCAGGTCCAGGGATTCAGATGTGTGGGGTAATGGACAGTCTGGAAAACATCCAGGGGAAATGGCATCATAATAAGAAGTCTGACAAAAAATATGTGAAGTGAGGAATACCTGAAGCAACTTAACCCCGAAAAAGAGGCTTAGAGGAGGGCTCTCTGTCTTGAAATCCGTGGGAGCTATTACGTTGTTTGAGAAATTTGACTTGGTTTGTTGCTCTTTGGAGCACAGAACCCGGATCAGTGGTTCGAATTTACTGGTGAGATATTTTGGCCGGTAGAAAACCCTAGATATTTGGAGCTATCCAATCACAAAAAAAGTTGATCTCCAGTCCCCAGAAGGATCAAAGGGCCTGGATCCAGTGATGTCCAATCAGACGTGTCTCTAAAGGATGCATTCCCTGATTTTTTGAAGATGTGATCCAGAGTAAGAGTCTATGCATTAAGTACCTTCTTCTGATACTTAATAGATATCAATAAGCAAATGCCATATCATTTTGAAAAGTATACATCATTACAAAAAAAGTACAGAACAGATTTTGGTCACAACGATAAAATTTAGTAAGAACCTTTAAGATCAGGAAGGTCATTGGGGCCCATCTTAAGCTGTTATTGCATTAGAGTTCACAGTAGGAGAGTGTAGTCAAGATGCTTTGACATCACCCACCCTTGAGTTTAAACCCATTTTCTATCTGGTGGCAATATGACCCTTAGCCCTTGTGAGCCTCCATCACCCATTGATAATCTATGGATAATAGCCTGCACTTTGCAAGCTCACTGGGAGGGGTGGTTACAGCAGAGGTGTTATGCCTATCACAATGTGTGACAGGTAGGAAGCACTCAGTGAATAGCAGCTGGCATCGTGGTCTCAGAGCAACACAGCCTAAAACATCATTCACATACACAAGATTTCTTAACACAAAGATGGATTGTAGATTGGTAACTTCAGATAACTCAAATTGCGAATAAATGCCAAGACTCCCAACTTCTTGGGTGGAGCAGCATGGCATAAGCCCAGGAATCAGGCAGCCCATTCCCTGCGGTGTGGCTGGGGCTACTCACCCACCTTCTTTGCCTTGTCCTTGTCACTGGCCAAGGCCATTATGATCCTATTATACTCTAGGGTTCCTGGGAGGTGAGGAATGGAGGACATTAGAGTCCATATTTGGTGTGCAGAAGAGGGACTGATACATAGTAAACCTTCAGTAGGAGTTGGTCATTTTAAATATTTTTCTTAAGGTATTGTTATTATCTATTTTCAAGGGGAATTCTTAGAGTAAGGAAGGTCAGATGAGTCTCACAAGTAAATAATGTTTTAGCGTGAATGCTTAGAAGAGTCAATAATTGAGTCAAGAATGAGCCCTTTTTGACCATCTTACATTCTCATGGTATCTTATACTATTGATCTCACAGTTCTCTAAAAGCCAAACTGTTGGCTGCTTATACTTGTTCCAAATGCTGCAAATGGGTGTCAATGTATGTTACTGAATGGAGTGGTATTTTTTCTCCTTTCTCAGTATTAAATCCACTTTAAAGGATGAAATCATTGAGCGTAATATCATCTTGGAAAAAGTCACTCAGCGTGATCTTCGCAGGAAGTTTGTTTGCTTTGTCCAGAACTCCATTGGAAACACAACCCAGTCCGTCCAACTGAAAGAAAAGAGAGGAGGTAAGCCCAGAAGGTTGCCCAGGAGGCATGAAACTGCTTTCACTTGAGAGGGGAGGAGTTTTCCTAAAGAATAGTAATAATGGTGACAGCGATTACATTTTCTAGATGACAGACATTGTTTTAAGCACTTTCCTGGTGTCAACCCATTTAATACCTTGACCAAAGCCACACAACTAGTAAACTGCATATTACTGGTTTAGAGCTAGTTCTCTTAAGTAATACTCTGCGTTCGGGAGGCCATGTTGGAAAAGCAACTCATTCAGGCACTCATTCATTCATGTATTCATTCTACAATACTATGGGGCATGCCCAGAGTGGCAGGCATTGTGCTAAGACCTAGCCTCCTTTCCAATTTTTCTTTCCTGGCTTTCAAATCCACAGGACATGATGGATTCATGTTCTGATGAATGGAGAATGGAAGAGAGAAGGAGTAATCTTGTTCATTGTTCAAAATGGTGTGTGTATATCACAGATATATTAAAAAAAAAAAAGCTGGAGTAGAAATTCTAGGTAAGGAATAGCATTTAAATTTCTTTAAAAAGATGCCCGCCCAGAGATGAAATTGATATCACTCATTCCTTTAATTAATAGAGAACTGTAATTATAAGCAGGTTTGAATGTTTCTGAGGCTTAAACAAGACACAGTGTGTTCTGGCCTGTAGTAAACGCTCTGTGAAGGGGATTGTCCCCCATGGGAGTATGCAGCAGATCCCTCGTGTCAGGTAAGACAGATGGGACTCCTGGTCTCAGGAAATTTAGGCTGCAGTAGGAATGATAATACAACAAAATAATTTACAATATGCAATGAGAGAGATGTAAATGGATTGTGTGGAAGTTTACAAGAGGAAAAAATAAAATGAATATGATAAGTTTCCCAGGCCACCCTCATCAGGAACTGCCCATCTCCCTGGGTTCTCTAGTGTTTATTGTAAGACAGTTCTCAAAATGTGATTTTTAAAAATTTTATTTTAATAGGTTTTGGGGGTACAGGTGGTTTTTGGTTACATGGATAAATTCTTTATCTAAAATCTTTAGATTTTTGAGATTTTGGCATACCCATCACCTGAGCAGTGTACACTGTACCCAGTGTGTAGTCTTTTATCCCTCACTCCCCTCCCACCCTTCTCCCTCAGTCTCTAAAGTCCATTGTATTATTATTATGCCTTTGCATCCTCATAGCTTAGCTCCCACTTAATAAGTGAAAACACACAATGTTTTGTTTTTCGTTCCTGAGTTACTTCACGTAGAATAATGGTATCCACCATTCTGGCTAACAAGGTGAAACCCTGTCTTTACTAAAAATACAAAAAAAAATTAGCCGGGCGTGGTGATGGGCGCCTGTAGTCCCAGCTACTCGGGAGGCTGAGGCAGGAGAATGGCGTGAACCTGGGAGGCGGAGCTTGCAGTGAGCCGAGATGGTGCCACTGCACTCCAGCCTGGGCAACAGAGAAAGACTCCATCTCAAAAATAAAAAAAAGGATAATGGTCTCCAACTCCATCCAGGTTGCTGCAGATGCCATTATTTCGTTCTTTTTTATGGCTGAGTAGTATTCCATAGTGTGATTTAAGAGGTTTCCAGATTCACAAAAACTGCTGCTAGTGGCAATGATTTTGATAAAATAATAGAGCCGGAAAAGGTGCCGGGTGGGCCATAGTGCTGGCCTGAACACGGTCTTGGTCCAATCCCGCTGCCTCTGTCTCTTCATACTGGCCCTGTCTCCACAGTGGTGCTCCTGTACATCCTGCTTGGCACCATCGGGACCCTGGTGGCTGTGCTGGCGGCGTGTGCCCTCCTCTACAGGCACTGGATTGAAATAGTGCTGCTGTACCGGACCTACCAGAGCAAGGACGAGACGCTTGGGGGTAAGTTTACCTCCACATGCAGCCCTCTGACTTTTCCTTTCGGAATTGACTTGGAGCAGGACAACAGAAAATACCATCACTACCCCTTGGCTTTGTTTCCTCAGAGTTACCTTAGAAAAGAATTTCAAACGTCCCCTGCCAGCCAGGGCAGGGGGAGCTGAAGAAAGAAATGTCCCCACTGGATAAAGTCATGCCCCTGAGGTTTTGAGGCCTTCCTCCAGGTCTAGTGACCTCACACTGAGGAAGGCTGGAGAAACAATTATTTTTTTCATTCCAGTTGCCAGGAATCTTGTAGGCAATGCTATTGTGAAACATGTTGGACTTAAAAATAATCCCTCTATAACCAACCTAAAGCAATAGGGCAAATGAGTGAACATCTCTGTGCCTTTGTTTCCTCATCTATAAAACAGGATTGTCATAGCACCAATTGCAAAGGATGCTGTGAGGGCTCATTGATGTATTCTTAAGACACATTTAGTATTCATTTATTTATGTATTTATGTATTTATTTATTTTGAGATGGAGTCTTGCTCTGTCTCCCAGGCTGGAGTGCGGTGGTGCCATCTCAGCTCACTGCAATCTCCGCCTCCTAGGTTCAAGCAATTCTCCTACCTCAGCCTCCTGAGTAGCCAGGATTACAGGCATGCTCTACCACACCCAGCTATTGTTTGTGTTTTTTAGTAGAGACTGCTGGGTTTCACCATGTTGGCCAGGCTGGTGTCGAACTCCTGACCTCAAATGATCTGTCTGCCTTGGCCTCCCAAAGTGCTGGGATTACAGGCGTGAGCCACCGTGCCCAGCCACGTTAAGTATTTAGAATGGTGCCCAGCACACGGTAAATGCTCAGCGTGTGCCAGGCTATGGCTGTTTCTTGAGGATTAGAGTGTATGCCTGCCATGCATGTTAGCTACTTTAATGGTCACAGCAATTCTACCAGCCAGGTAGAGAGACAGGAAGTCATGTGCCTACAATTGAACTACTGGAAGGCATTAGAGCTTGGGATTTGGGCACAGGTTGTCTGGTTTAAGGGATCTCACGAGCTGTTACCTCAGTTAACCTCATCTGTAAAATGAGGGTTTTAAGATGGTGGGAATGCCCCCAAAAGTGAGAAGTCCTATAAAATGCAAGTGTTATTACTGTTAATGAAGCACCTGTCAGTATTTCAGGCAGGATAATCATGTTCATTGATGTTTGCTTCTTTGGAATAGAAGCATTGCTTATGTTTTTTTCTAGTCCTGGAAATCTCTAAGATTAGAAGGTTTGCAGTTTTAATAAATGACTCTGTTGCTTGGAAAAAACAGAATCCCTTTTTGCTGGATTTCAGGGATAATTATTTACCTTACTGAGAGGCCCCTCCAAACTCCAGTGCTTTCCCAAACTAGGAATTCAGTGAGGAGTTGTCAGATCCCTAGGGGAAGAAAGGGTGAATAAAGACTGGCATGGGAGGCTGGTTGTGGTGGCTCACACCTGTAATCCCAGCACTTTGGGAGGCCAAAGTGGGAGGAATGCTTGAGCTCAGGAGTTCGAGACCAGCCTGGGCACCATGGTGAAACTTGCTTCTACAAGAAATTTTTTAAAGTTAGCTAGGCGTGATGGTGCCGCCCTGTAGTTCCAGCTACTTAGGAGGCTGAGGTGGGAGAATCACCTGAGCCCAGGAGGTCAAGGATGCAGTGAGCCATGATTATATCACTGCACTCCAGCCTGGGTGGCAGAGCTACACCCTATCTCAAAAAAAAAAAAAAAAAAGAAAGAAAAAGAAAAAAAAAAAAGTGGCCCGGAGCAGTGGCTCACATCTGTCATCCCAGCACTTTGGGAGGTCCAGCCGGGCAGATCACTTGAAGTCTGGAGTTTGAGATCAGCCTGGCCAACACGGTGCAACCCCATCCTTACCAAAAATACAAAATGTAGCCAGGCTTGGTGGCAGGCACCTGTAATCCCAGCTACTCGGGAGGCTGAGGCAGGAGAATCACTTGAACCTGGGAGGTGGAGGTTGCAGTGAGCCAAGATCATGCCACTGCACTCCAGCCTGGGTGACAGAGCAAGTCTCTGCCTCAAAAAAAAGAAAGAAAGAAATGCATCAGTCACATCTTTCTTTAAACTAACTATTGAGAATACATACCAGAAATCCTTAAGCCAAATGTTTTTAAGATTTATTTTAATAACTTTTTTGAATGAAGCAAATTATGTAATCAATGTCTTAAAATGCTATTTACCTTACGATTCTGGAGCTGGCATAGAAGAGTCAGTCAGTGGGGAAACATTTACTTGTGTCCTTTCTTTTTCTACTTTGCAAAGACAATGTTTTAGTGATCAGATCTGGAGGCAGAATCCAGTTTTCAAGCACAGGGATGCAGTGCCCTCTGTTGGCCAACCTAACACTTTTTAGCAAAATGACTGCTTTGAAGTTAATGCTAAGTAACCAAAATTTTAGAGATGCAGAATGTTAGAATTCTGGAAGACCTCAGAGATCATCTAATACTCCACTCTCTAATTTTATGACTAAATAAATGTAGTTTCCATGTTATAGAAAAATTTTAGTTTGCTGGGATTTCACATGATATGGAAGAAATAGAGGCAACTATGGTGTGTTACACATTTAAACAACACAGCACCTACCTGCCAGCCATGCCCCACAAGTCTTGTCCTTCCTACATGAGCAGTGAGGTGCTTCATAGGTTAGTTTCCCAACCTCAGCTCTTTTACATCCTCCTCTATTGACTCTGGGACCTTCCTTTTTGGTACCTGGTACTTCCATCCACTGAGGCATCTTTTTAGGTTTACCTTGAACATGGTGTACTACTAAATAGCATCAGCAATCAGGGCTATTGTTTACGGTTTTGTAAAAATACTTTGAGAGGGATTGTGGAAATTGCTGGAATACAAATCTGATGTATCCCATTCCAAAGCCTGTGAGTTAAGTGTCGGGATTTTCTACTTCTTCCAATGAGTTCCTTAGTCTCAGTAATCATATGCATTTATGAAGTATGCATAGGAAAATACACGATATTTCCAAGGTCTCATATGCCTCTGTTGACTATATTATTTTACATATTATATAAATCATTATTTTATAATATAGTCAACAGAGGCATATGAGACCTTGAAAATATCCTATAGCAAGTTATATATATATATAGTTTTCCATCTAGAATAGAGGGGAATGGACATTTATCTTGTGCCTCCTATGAGCCAGGCACCAAGAAATTCATATACATTATCTCATGAAACCCTTAAAACAGCCTGCCCAGGAGTTATGATTGTCTTTATTTTACATATGGGGATTCACATATCAGCGTATGGGTCGTCAACTCTCCGAGGAAGTACTTTTTCTCCTTGGATACAATGTGCTGGGTTGTGTTAGCAGTACTTTGCTTACTGGATATCATCATGTTGGATGGGGCAGACTCCTGTTTGATGTGTGACTAATGAGACAGAAACACTGCAGGTGCAAAGAAGGCTCAGAGAAACTCCTGAGTTCATGTGATTTGATCAAAGAATGCCTCAGCCGTTTGACCTAAAATCAGTAAAAATGCAAGAGTGCTTCATAAATTAGAATTCAATTTGGGGTGAACAATCAATACCACTCAGTGGTATGATTTTGAAATGAATTTTTAAAATCAATTTAGTCATGATCCCAAATATTATTTCTTATTCATTTACCATATGATTCAAGCATATGTATGTGTACCATGATAGTAAAAAAAAGTAAATGACTTATGTTTTTATAAATTTTCCTATTCTTCAGATAAAAAGGATTTTGATGCTTTCGTATCCTATGCAAAACGGAGCTCTTTTCCAAGTGAGGCCACTTCATCCCTGAGTGAAGAACACTTGGCCCTGAGCCTATTTCCTGATGTTTTAGAAAACAAATATGGATATACCTTGTGTTTGCTTGAAAGAGATGTGGCTCCAGGAGGAGGTAAGTCCAACATGTCAAGAAAAACTGCAGTGCAAAAAGGGCAGTTTAATTCAATCTCCAAGTCTTTTTTGTCATTATTTGTTTTGGAATATAGATCTGGGAGATTACATGAGATTAGAACATCTTGGGCAACAACACAGAAACTATATGTTCCAGAGATGTGTTCCATTATCAAACAGATCCATCAGCAGAAGAAAACAATGATATGGGGCCCTAGGCAGTCCTTCTAAAACAAAGATACCTCTCCTGGCTTCGCAGCTGAAGGCTGCGAAGTGAACTACTGGGTCACCCCAATTTAGTGGCCCCTCTGATTTCTGGGACTCTGCCTTCCACAAAGCTCACTCAGCACTGGGTCAAGCAGGCTTCTCAGGCCTGGGCCAAGCCCTGGACACCCTGAGAGGTCCAGATCTCAGCCTGTCCTGCTGGCCTCCTCCTCCTTAGATACCCCCATCAAGGAGCCTGGGATGTTCCATGGCTCCCATTATCCCAGCTTACCTAGTTCCAGTTAGCTTTATTCCTAGAGGAATTGCCAATCTGGGGAGACTGAACACAAAGCAGGGAATGTAAAGGTGAGAGTCACTAGACACTGGAGCGTATCTCCAACTGGCAATAGAGCTGATACAATGTAAGTGGTAGAGTAAACATGTCTCCCTTCCTCCTTATGTAAGAGAATCCATTGCAAGGACCTCTCTGACTCAAGGTTTAACAATATCAATCGCAAATAATCAAATGTTTTATTTCCAGTGTATGCAGAAGACATTGTGAGCATTATTAAGAGAAGCAGAAGAGGAATATTTATCTTGAGCCCCAACTATGTCAATGGACCCAGTATCTTTGAATTACAAGCAGCGGTGAATCTTGCCTTGGATGATCAAACACTGAAACTCATTTTAATTAAGTTCTGTTACTTCCAAGAGCCAGAGTCTCTACCTCATCTTGTGAAAAAAGCTCTCAGGGTTTTGCCCACAGTTACGTGGAGAGGCTTAAAATCAGTTCCTCCCAATTCTAGGTTCTGGACCAAAATGCGCTACCACATGCCGGTGAAAAACTCTCAGGGATTCACGTGGAACCATCTCAGAATTACCTCTAGGATTTTTCAGTGGAAAGGACTCAGTAGAACAGAAACCACTGGGAGGAGCTCCTAGCCTAAGGGATGGTGAAATGAGCCCTGGAGCCCCCTCCCGTCCAGTCCCTGGGATACAGATGTTGCTGGACAGAACTCACAGCTCTGTGTGTGTGTGTGTTCAGGCTGATAGGAAATTCATAGTCTCCTGCCAGCACCGAGCAAGCCTGATGGACAATGGAATGGGATTGAGACTGTGGTTTAGAGCCTTTGATTTCCTGGACTGGACAGAGGGCGAATGAATTCTCTAGACCTTGGGTACTTTCAATACACAACACCCCTAAGATTTCCCAGTGGTCTGAGCAGAATAAGAAAATACAGCTACTTCTGCCTTATGGCTAGGGACTGTCATGTCTACCATGTATTGTACATATGACTTTATGTATGCTTGCAATCAAATAAATATTATTTTATTAGAAACGAGTGATTTTTTTTTTATTGAGACAGAGTCTCATTCTGTCGCCCAGGCTGGAATGCATGTTATTGGCTCACTGCAACCTCCGCCCCCTGGGTTCAAGCAATTCTCTGGCCTCAGCCTCCCTTGTAACTGGGATTACATGCACGAACTAACATGCCCAGGTAATTTTTGTATTTTTAGTAGAGACGGGGTTTCACCATGTTGGCCAGGCTGGTCTCGAACTCCTGACTTCAGGAGATCCGCCCACCTCTGCCTCCCAAAGTGCTGGGATTACAGGCATGAGCCACCATGCCTGGCCTTAGAAACAAGTGATTTAAACTCTGCCTGCAGAATTTCTGTAAAGAAGACAATTCATACTCCATGGTCAGCCAACGACTCTGGAGCACAGAAAGTGAGCATAAAAGGTAAAGACTAACAGGACCCAGAATAGACAGGGCTAGGGTTGGTTTCTACTGTGTCCTTATGTGAAGTGCCCACACTGGGTGGATGAACTAGAGGAAGAATCCCTTTTTTTGGGAGGGGCAGATGCAGTCTGTGCCAGGATATAGGCTTGGAAAGAAGAGTAGGGTTAATTTCAGCTCCTCCTTGTGATGTCGGCCAGAGATCTTTGTGTTAGGTATAAAAGTGTAACTCCTTACCCTGCGCCCCTGGAAGTACAGACCAACTGGACCAAAATGATCAGGCCAATGAAGAGACAAGGAATGGACTTGCAGTGACATACAAAGCAGAGAGACAGTGGCCAGAGTCAGCAGTGCAGCTAAGAGTCTGGGGAATAAGGATATACACTGGTTAAACGGCAGCAAGAATGGAATGTGAACAGAGCTGTAGCCTGAACCTTCTGCTGAGGCTGGCAATCCTGTGTGCTTCTGATCTGGGCATCTCCCTTTAAGTCCTCCTAAGTAATAAGGTGATGGGCTGCAGGGCCGTGAAACTGTTTCTGATAGATGAGGCCAATTTTCTCCTCATAAGTGTGTTTCTTTTACCAGAGTTTAACCTGCAGTTAAAATAGTGTTCCACTCACGTGTGAATATCAAGTTCTTATACTCTGTCTTCTCTGAAGGAATAAAATGATTTATCATCTGAGCAATAAATAAAAGCAATGTCTGGACTCATTCACATGCAATATGTCACACCCACCAGTCTGGATGTGATCCAAGTTCAGAGTGGCTAAAAGTCATGGTCGTCTTGGGGCCTGTGTGAAACACTCTTCAGCTTTTTATTCACAGAGGCACCCACATCATAAAAACCACTGTGGCTTTGGCACCAAGCAACATCCTTGTTGGAAATTTCAGTGATAAAGTTAACGATGAGTTAAAGGGTATAAATTATTCTTGGAGGAAGTTTCTTGTGGGAAGGATCATTGCAGGGTCTCAGTGAAGAGGAGCCCATATTGTCACTGTGCCATTGTGCTTTGGTGATGGCCAGGATCCCTGGCCTTCCTGCCAGCCACTCTCTGAGATTTAAGACTCAGACTTCTTTTGGTTAGTTTGTTCAGTTTATCCTAAGATAGATAATGCTAGAACCAAGCTATCCAGAGGTCCAGCGTTTTGACCTTAGCTTCACGGAAAATCAAATCGAGCTTCAGGTTAGTACACACACAAAAGGAGAAATAGCCAGCTGTAGTATTTACAGAATACACTCTTTCCAGGCTGCTAGGTACACTGAACATAACAAAGTAGCATTCGGGACAGGGGGCTATTTATATTTCTTACATGTCAATTAACCACAACAAAGCAGACAACCAAAACAAATTTTCTATGTATAGGACACTGATGGCAATAGAACATTTGGACTCAGTGGAATATAATTAGAAAAGAGTATTATTTCCCTGTCACAACTTCTGAGGTGTCCATATGTTCTAGTTCCTGGTTGTACCTATTGTCCAAGTATAATTATTATAGTACTCTCTTTCACTCTGAAAAAGTTTCCTACCTTGGATGATGGTAACCCTACCTCTAACACTCATCATAGAGTACTCCTTACTGACCCTTCTATGATAGCCCAAGCAGTTCTCATAGCTTTCCTGGTCCTTTTTGGGTTTTAATACCTACATTTAACACCTGTATCATTTCTAGGTTAAAATTCTAGGTAAGATGGAGTAAACAACACCATCTTGTCTCTTCCTCCTAGTGCAGCTATAAAGTCTGGATAAAAATGCATCAAAAATCAATTTCAGTATTCTGAAAAGTAAATAGAAGCAGACAGGTTGGGGAAGACAATAATTCAAAGTCTCATAATTTGTCACCAGTCTCTTCTGACTTAGACTCAGTACAGTCTGAAACCCAGAAGTAGACATCAGTGATAATAGAAAAAGCTTCAGAAGAAGCACTCTAGTTCTGGCTTGAAGACTGAGAAAGCGTTTCCTAGCCCTCCCATATTTTCCCTTTCATTTTCTTTCACTGCCCACTCTCTAAGCAATCCTGTGGCAGCAGCAGTGACACCACCAAAAATAGTGGCATTAGCGGCCCTCGAGAGCCTAAATCTCGAGGAAGGAGAATTGTCCACCTTGATATGAGGACCTGTAGTCCCAATAGGGTGTGGCAAACCTCTGTTGATGTTTTATTCTTTCTTTATCCTCTTACCTTTTCGTGAGGTGGATATAAGCAGTCGTAGGAAGTGCACTGCAGAGTGAGGTAAATAAAGCCTCAATGCTTTGGCCAGAGAACTGCACAGAGGAGGAGAGAACAGGCAGAAAGGAGCTCAGGAAACTGAACCCGTAAAATTGTTTATAAACCTTTCGACTCATTCCCAAGCTGTGCATGTATGAATCTGATCCTAAAGGGAATACCATAAACTTCGAGAACTGAGCTATAGGAGAGATCACTTTCTGAGTTCCAGACTGGCCACTGAAAGGTACAAATATGAAGTAGGTCCAAATAGAACTGAAAGGCAGTGAAACAAAACTGAAATTGAAACCACAGGCTTAGTTTGGAGCCTTAATCCCACTGGGTTAATTGCCTGTTGAAGCAGAAATAACATAATACATAAGATTTCAACAAGATCCAGAATTGTATAATATTTAAAACATCAGGATGTAACTTGTTAAAAGCAAAATTATGACATTTTCTGGTAGGATTTTCAATATCGGTAGACGTAATGCAACATAAAGGAGGGCAGGTAAGGGGCCTAGATGATGGTAAGGTGTCTATTTCCCACTTGAAGTGGCACACTATTGATTCTGAGTAGAATGTGAAAATTGTGTGTAATATTTTATTCAATTGAGTAACCGTTAACACAAACAAACAAAACATCAAATATTGTTAAAACATGATGGACATAGAAATACTATTCAGCCTGTAAAAAGAAGGAATTTCTGCAACAGGTCACAGTATGGGCGGACCTTGAGGATGGTATGCTATGTGAAATAAGCTGGACACGGAAAGACAAATACTGCATAATTTCATTTATGTGAGGTATCTAAAATAGTCAAATGCATAAAATCAAAGACTAAAATGGTGGCTGGAGGCTGGGGAAAATAGGAAGTGATTGATAAATAGGCATAAATTATCAGATACGTGAAATGAAAAAGCACTAGATGTCTGCTGCACAACATTATGCCTATAGTCAACAATAATGTATTGTACACGTAAAATTGATTAAGAGGATAGGCCCCATGTTGAGTATTTTTTCCACAATAAAAATGTTTTGATGGAATAATCAAGATGTTTAAATAATCCAAAAGAAGGGAAGAGAAAAACAGAGGAACAAAAACTAAGAAGATAAATAGAAATCAAATAACAAAATGGTAGATGTAAATCCAAACATCATAATAATTACATTAAGTGTAAAATGTCTAAACACAATAATTAAAAGACAGAGATTATTAGAATAAACTTTTATAAATTTATTTAAAATCATCTTCAGTAAACCTTTTATCAGATTTGACTTGATCAGAACCAGATTCAGCTAATTTGCTGTCTTTAAAATTAGTGAAATCTTGATCATTGTCTTGCATTCTCAGCACATTGTCTTTTGCAAGCTGAGCTCAAGTGATCTGCCTGCCTTTGCCTCCCTAAGTGCTGGGATTGTAGGTATGAGCCACCACGTCAGGCCCTGGAGTGCCTATAATACATCAGCTAAAGGAGACTTTGGAGCAAAGAAAATTACCAGAGAGAAAAACAGATATTACATTATGATAAAAGGACAAATTTACCAACAGGACATAACAGTCTTAATTAAATGTGTATGCACCTAACAGCAGTGCTTCAAAATACATGAACCAAAACTGACAGAACTAAAAGAAGAAATAGACAAATCCACAACTGTAGTTGGAGACTTGAATATTATTCTCAAGTATTGATAAAATAGTAAACAGAAATTTATCAAGAATATAGGCCGGACGTGGTGGCTCATGCCTGTAATCCCAGCACTTTGGGAGGCCAAGTTGGGCGGATCACGAGGTCAAGAGCTCGAGATCAGCCTGACCAGCATGGTGAAACCCTGTCTCTACTAAAAATAAAAATGCAAAAAATCAGCTGGGCATGGTGGTGCGTGCTTGTAATCCCAACTACTCAGGAGGCTGAGGCAGGAGAATCACTTGAACCCAGGAAGCGGAGGTTGCAGTGAGCCGCATAGCGTCATTGCACTCCAGCCTGGGTGACAGAGTGAGACTCCGTCTCAAAAAAAAAAATAAGAAGAATATAGAACAACACTACTTAATTGTTGTTTTCTAGATGTACTTGACATTTATAGAATGATCCACCCAATAATTGCAGAATACACAATCTTTTGATGTACACACCAACCATGTGCTAAGATATACCATATCCTAGATTGTAAAACAAACAATAACAGAATTTAAAAATTGAAATTATACAAAGTTATGTTCTGTATTTATAATGGATTTATAATGAATTCAGATGAGAGATTATTAACAGAAAGACGGTGGGAAAAATCTCAAAACATTTGGAAACTAAGTGACACATTTCTCAATAATCTATGGATACAAGTGGAAGTCTCAAAGCAAATGAAATGATATTTTCAAATGAATAGAAATGAAAATGCAACATATCAAAATTTGCAAGATGAGACTGAAGCCATGCTTAAGGGCAAGTATATAATATTACATACTTAAGTTAGAAAAGGAAAATATATAAATCAATAATCTAAACTTCCACCTTAGGAAGCAGAAAAACATAATAAATTTAAGAGCAGAAACCACTGCCATTGAATAACATAAAACAATAAAGAAAATCAATACTACAGGAACCTGGTTCTTTGAGAGCATCAATAAAATTGAAAAACTCCTAGCAAGACTGACCAAAAAAAAAAAAAAAAGAAGAAGAAGAAGGAAGACACAAATTACCAACATTAGTGGTGAGATAAGAGATATCAGTACAGATCCTGCACATCTGAAACGAATAAGGAAATGTTATGGATGCTGTATAAATACGTATTTGACAACCTAAATGAAATGGATAAATGCTCAAAAACCACAAGCTAAAAATACTCATCCAACATGAAATAAATAACCTAATTGGTCATAACTATTAAAAAAATTAATTCCTATTATTAAATTTCCAAAAATAAAATCTTCAGACCCCGATGGTTTCACTGCCTAATTCTATCAAACATTTAAAAGAAAAAAAAATGTGAATCCTACACAATTTTTTTCAGAAAACAGAAGAAGGAACATTTCCTAAGTTATTCAAGTTATTATGAGTCTAGAATTTTTCTAATACCAAAACCAAACAAAAAATTATAAGAAAACTATAGACCAACATTCTTCATGAACATCAACACAAAAATATTCAAGAAAATATTAGCAAATTGAACCTAGCAATATATAAATAGAATAATGCATCATAACCAAGTGGAGCTTATCCTGGGTGTTCAGGGCTGGCTTAACACTTTAAAATATTTCAGTGTAATTCTTTATATTAACAGTCTAAGGAAGAACAAACACATGATCATATCAACCAATTCCAAAAATATATTTGACAAAATTCACCATGGACTCATCATAAAAGCTCTCAGCAAACTAGGCATAGAAGGGAATCTTCCCATCATGATAAAGGGCTCCAAAAACAACAATAAACAAACTATAGATGAAAAAATCATACTAAATGGTGAAAGACTGTATGTATGTTTTCTCTATAAGATGGGAAGCAAGGCAAGGATACTTACTTGCAGAATCCTATACAACTTTGTATGAAAGTTTTCACCAGTGCAATAAGACAAGGAAAAGAAATAACATGCATGCAGTTTGGAAAGAAAGAAACAATCTCTCCTTTTTTTCTGAAAAGTATTTTTCTATGTAGAATATCCAAGAAAGCTACAAAAATATTCTTAGAACAGATAAGTGAGTTTAGCAAGTTCTTAGGATACAAGATTAACAATGTAAAGATCAAATGTATTTCTATCCCTATTAAGAAACAATTGAAAAGCAGATGTTACAGACATTATCATTTATAATAGTTCAAAAAAGAAAGAGGAAAGGAAGGAAGGAAGGAAGGAAGGAAAGAAAGAAGGATAGGGAAGGAAAGAAAGAAAGAAAGAAAGAAAGAAAGAAAGAAAGAAAGAAAGAAAGAAAGAAAGAAGAAAGAGAGAGAGAGAGGGAGGGAGGGAGGGAGGGACGGAGGGAGACTTAGGTATAAATCAACAGAATGTGTGGATGTTCTGTCAGCTGAAAACTATGAAATACTTATGAGCAAAATTAAAGAACAATTAAATAAAGAGAGAAGCATAGCATGTTTGGTGATATAAAGATTCAACATATTGTCAAATCAACAATCCCCTTTACATTGATTAAGAGGTTTAACACAATTCCAACCAATATTCCAGCAGAATTTTTTGTAGATTATAGGCAAACTAATTCTAAAATATACATGGGAAAGCGAATAAACTAGAAAAACCAAAGCTATTTGTAAAAGAAAATAAAGTTGGAGGAGTCATGCTACACAATTTTATGAATCAATAAAAAGTTACAGCCACCAAAATGATGTGATATTAACAAAGTAATAGATCAATGGAACTGAGCAGAAAGTCTAGAAATAGATTCACACAAATATGGCCTATTGGTTTTGACAAATTTTCCAAGGCAATTCAATAAAGAATAGAGTTTTAAACAAATGGTGTTGCATCAATTGGACATACATATGCGATAAGATGATGCTCACAGTTTATATAAAATTAACTAGTAATAGGCCATAGATCTCAATGTGAAACCTACATCTACAAAACTATTAGAAGAAAACATGACCTGGGATTAGAAAAAGAGTTCTTAGATGTAACACCAAAAGCATGATCCATAGAGAAAAAAAAGTTGGAATTTAACAATATTAAAACCACTTTTTTCTGAGAAAACCACTGCCAAAAGGATGAAAAAAAAATACAAGCTTTAAATTGACAAAAATTATTTCAAAGTCACAAGTCCAACAAAGGACTTGTGCTGAGAATTTATAAAGATCTCTCTAAACTCAATAATAACAAGTAGCTACCAATTAAAAAAGGAGCAAAAACTTGAATAGACATTTTGCTAAACAGGTTAGACAGATGGCAAATAGGCACACGAAAAGATGTGCAACATCACCATCCACTAGGAAAATGGAAATTAAAGCCACAAGGAGAAAACACACACACACACACACACACACACACACACACACACACACACACACCATGGGGCACATAGAGAAAAAGAAAAGAAACCTAACAACACAAAATGGTGACAATGTAGGGAAACTAGAACTCTCATATACTACTGGTGAGAGTGCAAAATAGTGCAGCCACCATACAAAACAATTTAACAAGTCCTTATACTGTGACTTCCTTACTAGATGCCCAAAACATCCTACTTGCAGATATTTACCCCAGAGAAATAAAAATTTACATTCACACAAAATCCAATACACAAATGTTTATTGTGGCTCTACTCATAATCACTAATACCTAGAAAAACTCAAGGACCTTCAACCAGTATGTGTCAGCTAAAGTCCAATCAAAAGACAGAAATCACGTAGTAATTTAAAAAGGGATATTATGCTATAAATGATTATTTGGCTATGATGAGAGACTGATTATAAGGACATGAATAGAACTCCAAAGAATATCTCAGGGCTGAGAGATAGTAGAAAGACGAAGTTGCAGGTGGTCCCCTCTCCGAGACTGGGGTTCAGACATCACTAGAAGAAGTGTGGTGTAGCCCACTGAATGGCAAGGAAGGTCTCTTACTTGCCTGGGTCAGAGCTACTTCACAGTTGCTGGGAAAGCTGGAAGCAAACCTGTCAGGTGCAGTCAAGCCATGGCTGGTGGGTGGACATGCAGCATGGCCAGGTCATGACTGCCTCAGGATGCAGGCGAGCTGTAGTTGATATGGGGGTACACAGGGCATTTGGAACGCCACTGTGGGCATGCGGCTTGGAGTACACAGTATCCACATCAGGAAGATATTGGGAGGTGGTCACCTGGCCTAAGCTAGTACTGCCAGGTCGCTGAGTGACAGCTTCCTCAGGATATAGCTAGTGCAGAGCACCAACAGATGTCTACACACACACACACGCTGCCTGATGGTGCAGCACAAGTGAGAAAAAAAAAAAAACACAGAACACAGCAGCTGGAACCAGATGGACCCTCCTGTAATGCTTGTCCAACTCCCTGAACCAAAGAGGTGAATACTGTGCTCACTGTATAGGATGAATGCTTCAAAAATTCAATCCATTACACAGAGCAGGTACTGAATGGTGAGTTAAAAGTTGTGAGGTAATACATTGATAACTGGTGATAAATTGATAATGGTACAAGGTGAATTAATTAACAAATAGTTGTACATGCAAACCATGAAATGCTTCTCAGCAATACAAAGGAATTCACCACTGAGACATGCACCAGCTTGGATGAATCTCAATGCAGTATGCTGGGTAGAAAAAGCTAATCTCTAAAGGTTACATGATTCCATTTCTACGACATTTTCAAAAAGTCAAAACAGTGACAGAACAGATTACTGGTTTTCAGGAGTTAGGGATGGAGGAGGGTGGGTCTCAAAGAAAGAGCATGTAACCTGATTGTCTTGATGATTATGTGAATTTACATCTGTATTTAAATGCACACAACTGTAAATCAAACAAGCTAATTTTATCGTATGTTAATTTAAAAATAAAAATGTAAACCCATTCTCCCTAACCCTACCAAGACGTCCACTGCTCCTGGTGCACCTGATGAAGGTGATACCTTCTCTGGCTCCACCTCGTCTTCTGCCCCATGCAGTAAAGCCCCTAATGGTCCATTCTTCCAATGTGACTCTAACCTGGTTATTCTGCACAGCATTCACCTGGTTCATGGGGAATTGGATGCCCACTTTCCCCACCATTGCTCCCGGGCTTCCCTCTCTTTCCTTGCTCTCCAACTGCATTTGTTCCTGCTGATCTCCCACTGTCAATGATATCCTGCTGAGGATCACGCACCAGTCTGATTTTTGAAACCCGAAGAAAACATTATAAACTCTTTCAAGATTTTTTTACTTGTCTACATTCCAATTACATAGATTCTGTGGGGATGAGAACTCAGCTCTGCACACCTTCAGCAGAAGTGAAATGTCAGTCTTCCCCGCTGGCGGACAAGCCTCACACCTATGAGTTGTGACCTTGGAACTCTCTAATTGGGGGGCTGTAGGGTCTTTTACATAGGTCTCTGGGGATGTGAGTGCTGGACCAGTTTGGCTGTCCTTAGCAAGTCCTGCAGGGGTTTTGTTTAACATCTCTGTTTGAACCGAGAGGCCACTTGTCACTCTAAGTCCTTAAATTTGTCACCTTTGCCAAAATTCAAGGTCAACTGAAAAAGGTCCCATTTAACCTCTGATTGTACCACCCCCAGGTAAGTTTCTGTGCCCTTTAAAAAGCCAACTATATACAGGAAAGTCTCTGACCAGAACTTGGCACAGTTAAATATCACTTACTGGCTTTTCTTACCTTTGTACTCTGGTTCATTTCACGTCTAGGAGTTTTCCATAAGCCCCACATCTGTAGCTGGATAATTGAACAGGCTGAATTTACTAAGATATCTACAGAAAATGGTGTTGCTCTTCTCCCACCATTGCCTCACTACATTTTTTAAGGTCTCATTTGCTTCCACTGATCAGTTATGGATGGATGGTCGTGTATGCAATTGTACTTTAACTAGAGCTAATTGCAGCGATGTGACAGAGAAAATGTTACGTGTTCACCAAAATCGTTTTGTTTTTCTGAACACACAGCCATTTTTCCCAGCCTTCTTTGTAGTTGGTTTGGGTTATGTGACTAATATTTTCTAGAAGTAGAGTGGATGTGAGAGGGTGATTTCTAGACTGCAGCAATGCAGATATAACTTTTGCACACTCTGTCTTGCCCATTGTGACCTTGAAGGCTACATGCTTGAGCTGGCATGGCCACATGATAAAGGTGTTCCTTATCCACATTGAACTATAAGGTGGGTACATAGTAAACTACCTGTGTTCAGCCACTGAAGTTTCTAGATGATTTATTATTGCTGTGGAGTTTAAAGTGTCCTAACTGACAAAAATAGTTGAGTCTTTTCTGTTCTCTTCCTTAATGTCTCAGAGTGTTCTGAGGGTTTTCTCATCTGAAACTGTCATGATTTTCAGAGTTAAGAAATTCACACTGAAACAGTTCTCTTTTGGCGGACAGCATCCTGATTTCCCTCTGTGTTGTTCTGTCTCATTTCCCCACATAATTCCTCCTTCTTGCCTTTTGATTCTGCGCTATGTGCCTGTGACAAGGCAGTTCAGGCAATCATTGCTGAACTGAACTGAGCTCTTTGTGTAGCACCACACAAGTCAAGATCCTAATGAAGAATCCTTCCCACCCCACTCCTAGACTTGCACAACAGGTATTGACAACTTATTCCAGTAGGCGCTCTTACCAACAGTTTTTTTTGTTTTTTTTTTGAGACAGAGTCTCACTCCGTTCCCCAGGCTGAAGTGCAGTGGTGCGATCTTGGCTCACTGCAACCTCTGCCTCTCAGGTTCAAGCGATTCTCCTGCCTCAGCCTCCTGAGTAGCTGGGATTATAGACGCACGCCACCACGCCCAGTTAATTTTTGTATTTTTAGTAGAGACGGGGTTTCACCATGTTGGTCAAGCTGGTCTCGAACTCCTGACCTCATGATCCACCCACCTCAGCTCCCAAAGGGCTGGGATTACAGGCGTGAGCCACTGCGGCAGGCCACCTTCAATGCTTTTCCAAGTCTTTCTGATTTTCTCTCTTAAAATTAACTAAATGTCTCTTCCCTTTTGCCAGGGAGGTACAATATAGACATTTCTCAAAGGGAACAGAATACACTGCAATCCCATCATTTAGCATATTTCTCAGTAAAATGGGATTCACTGTGAGTGCACAAGTGTAGGTACCTTATGGCAAGTGGGTTTAATTGGTATGATCAATTACAATCACATGTACCCAACCAACATCACTGGTCCTCATCCAACAACATACACAGACACTAAACTCAGTAGAATAGGGCTGGCTGCTGTGGGAGGAGCACATGCAGTGTAGCTTGCAAAGATGTTCTTGGTCATTTGATCTCCTACAGATCCATCACTTTATCCATGCCATGAGATTCCTATCAAAGGTGCCAAAATAGCCTCATTCTGGGTACCCTACCAGTCTTGATCCTCAGGGCTTATATCACTATTTCACATAAAATTGTGAACAGTCTGTGACTTTTGTATGAGGGGCTTACGAACCCTGGGTGTTCTTGGTTCTTGAACAAAACTTAGCACTGGTTAGGCCACACCCTTGAGTCTGGAGGAGGCAGAGCCAATGTCTGGGCTCCTAAATTTTGCCCCTGCCCCTGCTGTCCTATGCCTCAGAAGCCCATCTTTGTTGCTCACACAGAAAACATCCTGACTCTGATTAGAAACCTTCTTACCTGAGTAGTTCCAGTAATGACTTTGGGCCAAGAACCATGTGCACAAATTCATTTGCCTACAAAATGGCATAATCCCACACAAGTTGGTTCAATTATCAAAACATGACCTCTCTGTAAAAGACTTTTTTTTTTTTTAAGACAGGGTCTCACTCTGTTGTCCAGGTTGGAGTGCAGCAGGTCAACCATGGCTCACTGTAGCCCCAACCTCCTGGGCTCAAGCAATCCCCCCAAGCACCCCTCCGAGGAGCTGGGACTAGCTGGGACTACAGGTGTACACCACCATGCCCTGCTTATTAAAATTGTTATTGTTAGTTTTTGTTACTAGCAGTGGTATCAAACTCCCGGGCTCAAGGGATCCTCTCACTTTGGCCTCCCAAAGTGCTTAGATTACAGGCATGAGCCACCACTCCCACCTGACCCAAGAGACTTTCAGCTTCCTTTACTTCTGAGCACCCGGCAAATACCCCATGGATAGCTCCTGCCTACTAGTTGACAAGAGCCTATTACCCGGCCCCCTACTTCTAGCCTCATAAATTTCTGGAACCACACATGTGTTTCCCAGGCCTTCTTTGCCCACTGTTCACTAATTGTCTCTTATCAATCTTAGGGTTTGTTTTTTTGTTTTTTTTTTTTTTGTTCAGGAGCGTGCTTTCATCTATGTGTCATGAAGGTGATGGAGAAGTGAAGTATTCAAGCAAAGGGAAGGATGTCTTACCAGTTACGGAAGTTCAGACTGGCAGGGAAGTATCTGGGGACAGCGTGGTATTGCTAGCCCATGTTAAAGAGGTGGAGATATTTATCTTGGCCTCAACTTAAGGCACTGGGGGAAACTAAATGCGGAGGTTTAGAATCTTGCTCTCTCCTTCTGAGGCACCCTTGGCAGATTGGTTAGGTATAAAAATGCTTCCTGGCCTCTGCTTCAGTGGCCACCCAGCTGGTAGCTACAGGATCAGTTCTGCAGCAGAGCTTTCTGGGATAAGCAGTTCATTTCAATGATTTAATACAGATGGATCTTTGGAGAGTCTCTCTAGTGCTTTATCAAAAACCCTCCCTTTGCTAAAGGCTGATAATCATGAGTTTTATATCTTTAGGGGACATAAACTCTGTCTTGTAACAGAGAACAGATTTCAGAAGTTAAAAGCTAGCTGTGGAAGCGTCCTGTACCAGGGATATTGGCAGATACACTTTTCTGTTTTAATAGAGTACTGAAGAAAACTCAGGTTCTGCCAATTGAGACAACAAAGAGAACAAATTCTTTTACAGGTCACAACTAGTTTCATCACAGGGAGCCAGAGCCAGGCAATGGAAAGCTCTCCTAAAGATTTCTTCTATGGACTGAATTGTGTCCCCCTAAAATGCACATGTTGAAGCCCTACCCCCTAACCTCCAGTGTGACTGATTTTGGTGATAGGGTCTTTAGGAGGTAAAGTTAATGAGGTAACAAGGGTAGTACCCTGGACCCAAAGGATTATTGTCCTTGCAGGAAGAAACACCAGAGATTCTCTCTTTCTCAAACTAGCTTGCACAGAAAAAAGGCCACATGAGGACATAGCAAGAAGGCAGCCATCTACAAGTCAGAAACAGAGGCCTCACCAGAAACCTAATCAGCTACCACCTTGATCTTGGACTTCCCAGCTTCCAGAATCATGAGAAAATAAATTTTTGTTGTTTAAGCCACCCAGTCTGTGGTAATTTGTTATAACAGCCTGAGCAAATTAATACAGTTCCCAAGCTTACCTGAGTGTGTGATGCTGGAGATGATATGAAGCAGGCAGAAGCCTTGAAGGAGGAATAGATTTACCTGGACTAATCATAGAAAATGGGAGTTGGCAGTGGTCACTGGCATGCGAGTTGGTTCTTTAAAGACTAATTGTTAATAAAGTTCAGCTGGCTTCCTCCACACTCATGCATGTACTCGAAGACTGAGTAAAGGAGAAAACTGCAGTCTCCTCTGGTCCACAGTATCGCCCACATCTCACTGGCTTATGTTTGCCATGTCCATTTATCTAAACTGCCTGAATATCTATCAGCAATCCTTCTGCTAACAAAAGCAGCGTCTTCCCAATGTCAGTACATGTTATCCACCTACCTTAATGAGAATCAGTGTTCCTCGAAATCCAGTGTCATGGTCCCCCCTAAGGGAATAGGAATTTAGTTGAGGAAAGAAAGAAAAGAGGGAAAACAGACCTACTAGGTATTCCTAACATAGGTGTTTGTGGTGATGGGTGATGGGTTGAGTGGGGTGGAAGTGGGAGGGGATCAGCCCTTGGAATGAAGAGCAAAGATTAGGGAAGATATAATTGCTAGCTCAGCCATTTTAGACTGGGTTCAACTAGCCCTGTGGCTCATTCTCTAAACAGTAGTGACTGGTGACAATGTGGGTAAATAGAGAAGAATGACACATTTCATTTTTAACCACCTGTCTGTCTTATTTCCACCATCCAATAAATTTAGGATGTTTTGTGGACAAGTAACTTATTAGGAAGTATTATAGGATACTAAAGGATATTAGACTTCTACCTATGTGGAGTTTATAATCACTCTGAAATGAAATGAATCTAATACTAATCTAGTATCAATTCTGTATTAAGCATTTTTCTTTCTGTTATGTGTCATGTCACCTAATCCTCAAACATCTTTAGAATAGGCATCATCATCATCATCATCATCATAATCATCGTGGATAAAATAGCTGAGACTGAAAGAGGTTTAAGACGTGCCCAAGTTCACATAGCTTCAAATTTTTCCCCCTTGCAAAGTTTGTATTCCCTTAGGGAAGCTGTCATAGTAGAACTGTAAGAATCTGACATTAACTTTGGTGTGAAGATCTGTCTTATTACAAAGCTTACATTCATGCCCACCCCATCCACCCACACTACACTGTAGTATTTACCCTCTCCTTCCATATTGGGGGGGTCTCCTGGACTTGATTTTACCTTTACCAGCCCCCTCTGTTTCAATCTGAGCAGTGGAAGTTTGACTTTGGGGAGCAGAGACAGGGCTCAGCTTTCTGTCCTGAAAGCAGGGTCATAGCTTTTGACTTCTCTCCAGCTTAAGATGTAGGCTTTCAATTTAGGGGTATGATATACCAGAACTTGATCCAGGCCATCCAGCTTAATTGCTAGCTATGGTCTTGGAAAGCAAATCATCTTTCTGGACAGCATTGACCAATTCTCTATCACTACTCTTTTTCATTCTTCTTCCTAAAAAAGAATATAAATTTGAGCCATGACAAAGTATCAAGAATTCAGGGGCAAGCAACAGATACTTTAGTCTCAGAGTGCTACACAAATACTTTCTGGTAAAGTCAACTATGACCACACATTATGAGAAGGAAGAAAAGGTGTGCTGATTATTTTGTTGAAAACTATTCCTGGACAGAGATGACTTTCTAATTCATCATGTGTAAAATATGGTGTCAGTTCTGCTTTTTTTTTTTTTCCTTTGGAGCTTCTCTAAAACAAAAGTTGCCTCTAGAAAACTGAGGGTAAAAAGAGAAGAACGTTCCCTAAGCTCCTCTTCTGGCTATGCACAGCTGAAACCCTGGGGGATGGGAGATTCTCTTGCCATGTATACCACCCTCAATTAGTCCCATGAAGGAAGACAGGATATAGCAACCTAGATTATAAGGCGTCCACTGGGGAGAGGATGTCTGGCTGTTCCTTCCCTGCCACTGGGCTCTATGTGTGAGCGGGTTTCTATGAACAGATGACAAGAACCACAGGGATTCTTGGGACTGGCACCAAAAAGGGGTCAGGAAGGCAGGTCAGAGAAGGTCAAGTTTCTACAACCAATATAGTTATCTGAATAATTAGATCAAAACTGTCAGGTATCCAATAGCTTGCTGCTGACCTAAAATTCCAGGATGGTACTTTTAACTCTCTGCTTTGCAAATGAAAACTGTTTATATTTTCCCTTCACCATCACAAGTATAAACACGAAAGTGCACAGCACCCTGCGATACTCTGGTGTACCTGTGAATGGATCTTTTCTGAGAAATTAAATGAACTGATAATTATTATTTGGATCATATTACCATGTAGACATATCAAGATGAATTTGGTTTCAATTAACTATGAGGCTCCAACTATAAGGCTCCCTCTTATCAATTGCCCTGACCCTTCATAAATGTCTGCATCCTCTTTCTAGTCAGAGAAACCTGCACAACACAAGTGTGTTATTTTAATATCACATCCTCTTCCTGAGGCATCTTTTTCACTCCTGTTACTCCCAGGATAGATGACAGCACATTCTGCACATCATCTGAACGAATGGAAGTCCTGCTCATTTCCATTTCATCCTCTCCCTGCTTTTTATTACTTAGTGTTTGCTACGTGCCAGAAACTATTGTAGCACCCTATGGATAATAACTCATTTAATTAATTATATTAATTTTTATTAATTTGATCTTCATTCTTTTGTAAGGGGACATCAGGTTTTCCAGCACCATTTGTTGAAAAGGGTATTTTTTATATATAGAATTGTTCTGACACACTTGTCAGAAATCAATTGACCATAAGGGAAAAGGATTTCTGGACTATCTATCCTGTTCTATTGCTCTCTATGTCCATTCTTATGCCAGAATCTCATTATTTTGATTATTCTAGTTTTGTAGTAAGTTTTGAATTTGGGAAGTATCAATTTTCTAAATTTGATCTTCTTTTAATAAATTTGTACATATTCCTTATGAATTTCAGGACGAGCTTGTCAATTTCTGAAAAAGGAAAAAAAACACCATTTTGGTAGAGATAGTGTTGAATCTGTAGTTCTTTTTAAATTATGATTGTAGTTTAAGTTCTGGAGTACATGTGCAGATCATGCAGGTTTGTTACATAGGTATACACGTGCCATGGTGGTTTGCTGCACCCATCAAACCATCAACTACACTAGGTATTTCTCCTAATGTTATACCTCCCCTAGTCCCCCACCCCCGACAGGCCCCGGTGTGTGATGCTCCCCTCCCTATGTCCATATGTTCTCATTGTTCAACTCCCATGTATGAGTGAGAACATGTGGTGTTTGATTTTCTATTCTTGTGATAGGTTGCTGAGAATGATGGTTTCCAGCTTCATCCATGTCCCTGCAAAGGATATCAACTCATCCTTTTTTATGGCTACATAGTATTCCATGGTGTATATGTGCCACGTTTTCTTTATCCAGTCTATTATTGGTGGACATTTGGGTTGGTTCCAAGTCTTTGCCGTTGTCAATAGTGCCACAATAAACATATACGTGCATGTGTCTTTATAGTAGAATGATTTATAAACCTTTGGGTATATACCCAGTAATGGCATTGCTGGGTCAAATGGTATTTCTAGTTCTAGAGCCTTGAGGAATCGCCACATTGTCTTCCACAATGGTTGAACTAATTTACACTCCCACCAACAGTGTAAAAGCATTCCTATTTCTCCACATCTTCTCCAGCATCTGCTGTTTCCTGACTTTTTCATGATCGCCATTCTTACTGGCATGAGATGTATCTTGTTGTGGTTTTGGTTTGCATTTCTTTAATTACCAGTGATGATGAGCATTTTTTCTTATGTCTGTTGGCTGCATAAATGTCTTCTTTTGAGAAGTGTTTGTTCATATCCTTTGCCCACTTTTTGATGGGGTTGTTTGTTTTTTGTCCTGTAAGTTTAAGTTTTTTGTAGATAGTTCATTTTTGAGACTGTCACCTACATAACAATATTAAGTCTTCTGATGCATGAACAGAGATATCTTTCCATTTATTTAGATCTTCTTTAACTACGCTCAACAATTATTTTAGAATACAAGTGTGACACTTTTTTGATAAACTTATTCCTAAAAATTGTATTTTTTGTTGCTATTATAAATGGCATTGTTTTCTTAATTCCATTTTGTTTTATTCATTGTCACTATAAAACACAATTTGTTTTTGCATATTGATCTCATATCCTACAAGCTTGTTGAACTCATTTATTGTATCTAATAGTTTTTAGTCAATTATTCAGGATATTTTATTTAAATATTTTAGTGTAATCTATTTAAAAGATGATGCAAGTGGAAATAGTTGGACTTTTTTTCCTTCCAATCTGAATGCCTTTTATTTCTTTTCAATGTCTAAATGCCCTGCCTAAAAGCAGCTCTAGTAGAATATTGAATGGAAGTGGCAAGAGTGTATCTCCTTGCCTTGTTCCTGTTCTTTCAGGGAAATGTATTTAGTCTTTTCCTTTTAAGTATGATGTTGGGTGTGCATTGTCATGTTGAAGAAGTTTCCTTCCATTCCTGACCTGTGGAGTGTTTTTAAAATAAAAGGTTGTTGATTTTGTCAAATGCTTTTCTCAGTCTGTTGAAGTGGTCATGTGGTTTTGCCTTAATTCTATTGATATGCCTGTTACATGAAATAATTTTTAAATATTAAACCAACCTTGCCTTCCTTAGATAAATCCCACTTTGTATACATAAGTTTGAATTGTTACATCTTCTTGATAGAGTGACAGTTTTCTTTTTCTTAAATGTCCATCTTTATCTCTAGTAACATTTATTATTTTAAAGCCTATTTTGTCAGTGTAAAGCCACTCAAGCTCTCTTAGCATAGTGTTTCTGTAATATCTCTTTTCTCATTTTTTTTTTTACTTTCAACCTACTGGTATCTTTGAAACTAAAATATGACTTCTATAGACAGTATGTAGTCCATAATTTTTTTCTGCCTAAAAACTGGATATTTTAGATGATATCTTGCAGCAATTCTTGATGCTGCTTTCTCCCCCTCCCCCAACTCCAGGGCTTGTTGTTGCTTAATTGTTTGCTGTTTGTTTAGTGGCTTGGCTGGACTATATCAGCAAAGTCTATTTCCCTGTGCAGCTTTTTGTACTCATCCTCAGCCAGTGAAGCCTGGGGCATGGTTACAATACCCCTAAGCCCTTTCTCCCTTCCCCCAGAATAACAATGGTTTTAGCAGGCTTCTCTGACTTTCTTTCACTGATCTATTAAGCTTCTAGCTGGTCTGTTGTATCTATTGACATCACACTCAACTGTTAGCCTCCAGTAACTGCTGGCTGAAATGGCCTATTGTTTTCAACAATGCCTTGGTTTATAAATTACTCCACAGTCTGATCCAATTAAAGTCAGGCTCCTTTGCAGGGTAATCTTTGAGACCAGTCTTTGAGACATGTTATAGCCTCAGGAGAGCTCTTTTCAGCCATCTCTTTTTCTGGTTCTTCTGTTAAACTTCTAGTTGGTCTACTCTTTAACTTATTGCAATCATGGAGCTACTAGCTTTTCTTCCTTGCTCACAACCTAAATCTTCATTGTTTTTGACAGTGCCCTTAGGCTTGAACATCTCTATATTTTGTTCCAAATAAAGTTAGTCTACTTAGAGTTAGCTATAGAGTTCTCTGTTCTATAGCCTGTCTCCTCTCCTTGGCAGAACCTCTGTTCCACTACTGTGGAGATGGGGACAGAGATAGTAATCTACTTCTCTTGGAGTGATACCCCTGATGTGTGAGTGGGATGCTGGACTGGGGCAGTAGCCACTGGTCATCTTGGTTTATTTCCACTCTTGTAAAAACTCAGTTTTATGAATAAGTTGAGAGTTATCAGGGTCCAGTATTCCTAATTTGCTGTTTATGGGGTTGATTCAGTTACACTCGCCTGCAATAGAGTCTGTTCAATATATTGCTAGGATTGGGGTAGCGCAGAGTTTGGTTACGTGTGCTGACAACCTGACTTTTCTGGGTAGAAACTGTAGTCCTAAACTGGGATCTGGGATTAGAGGCAGCCCCATCCTCTTGGCTGCATTCATCCAGAATAGAGTTTTTCTCACATTGAGCTGAGGGTTGGGTAGAGAAAACAGGCCATGTCTTCAGGTCTTACCAATATTTAGAAGATTTTTTTCGATTTCTGTCTGCTCTTAGGACAATTTCCAGAGACTGGATGGTTCTTTTTGATTTTTAATGATCTCACCAGTTATAGTTGTTTCACTAGGAATTCTATGGTGCTTCTCATGCTGTCGTTCTGGAAGAGCTTCTCCCTTCTTCCCCCTTTCCCCTCGCTTTTGCTGCCCTTAGTTTGCACCTCTCATGGAAGCTTTGTCTCACATACACTTTCTGGGGACCTTATACTAAGAAATCATTTTAGAAAGAATGTTTGGACATCGGTATGAAAGTATTGCATGAGTGGAAGTGATGCCAATGGTTGATGAAGTGGGCTGCTACATCTTAACCTGGACCACGAGTTAGTAGCTGTTGCAGAGCTCAAGTTGTTCTCCTACCATCCTCCAAAGATTGACATTCTTACTCTGAGAGGGACTGGACTATCAGCCATCAGGTGATCATAAGGCTAAACGGGTTGCCATATACTCACAAAATTTGGAATTTTAGAGCAGGAAAGGGTTACTAGGTATAGACAGCATCTTTATTTTATAGATGAGAAAACTAAGGCTTAAACAGGTAATTTTCCAAAGCCAATCAGATAACTAATGTCTGAATACATAAGTCTTGATTCTTAGTTTTGGTCTTTCCACAAGGCACTATGTGAGACTTGCTCCCTCATTTCTTTTTTGAAAAAAAAGTACAATAAAACGTAAATAAAAATAAAACACCTATTATAAAGCAGCTTTCTATTAAAGGATATTCATATATTCTTTGAGAAAAAATAATTGACTCAATATGGGTACCCTTCTTGTAGTCCACCTGATAGTCTCATTTCAGTGACTGAATCTAGTCTATCCTGGAGTCAAACTGAAGGAAAAAGAAAAAATATTCATATGTGAACTTTTAATTCTATTGCCTCACTATGAATTTGCATCTAGGTGTTAGCCCTTCTCAACCATTCCTTTCTCAATTTCCCAGTGATGTTAGCTGAGAGTGTGTGTGTGTGTGTATGTGTGTGCTGGTTGGGGGGAAATCCCCTGCACTCACTAATATGAACTAAGAAAAAACAAAACACAAAGCATCTTGCAGTTTGATGTAAAAGAGATGTTGGGGTAGTATATGGATGATGTATTATTCTCATTTTTTACTGAGTATCAGTAATCATTGCCAAAGTGTTGTATCTTATCCTAAAAGAATAAGAAATGTAATTTAAAATGAAAACTAATATTTAACTGTCAACTATATGCCAAATTCTTTATTTGCTTTATCTCATTTAATGTTCCTAGCTACTCAATGGGGCAGAGATTTTCCTCCCCGTTTCAGATAAGGAATTTCTGAAAGGTAATTAACTTCACCAAGGTCTCCTGGCCACAAGTAGAAGAACGAGAAGTAGGCTCATAAAAATTATCTCAAAATTTTTTCATCAACACTTTATGATGCTGCTTCTTTTCAACAACAACAAATGTTTTTTAAATGGAAAATCTGGATGTGCCATGGAGTTTTACAAATCCAGGTCTGTAGGTGTATTTATGGAACTTGTTCTTTGGCTTCCTGTTTTTTAAAAATTATAGTGTAAAGTTCATAGAGATCTGGAACTTCATTCCTTCTATGAATGACTGCTCATGGAGTCTGGTAACATGCAAAAGTTTCAGTGTTTGCTACCATCCTTGTTGTTACCACCTCCTTCTTATCCTCCTTCTTCCTCATGTATAGAGACCATATGAGACAGTTTGCTGGACAATTCTGGTTTGTGCCTATAGCTTTGCATAATAATCATTATTATTATTCATTCCCCAAAGTGTCCTGGTTTAGATAATTTCATGGTCACCTTAATGTTCATAGCTGAACATGTCAAGGGTGTTGTATTGCAGGTGCCCACTAGGTGTCAGCAGTGTGACCTCCAGAGCACACTCAGAGAAAGGATTTCATTACAAAAGTCAAATCAGAGCAAATAATAAGTGCAGTTCAAGAGCTACCTGAAGCCTTGGTCATTCAAAACAAATGAGAGGACAGGGGGAGGAGAGAAGGAACAGGTGCAGATCGGGTAGCTCCTTCTTGGGATCTGATAGAGAGGGAAGGTTTCCTTTCCTCATTAGAAGGACTCCAGTGATCTGTGGAATGAGCACTACAGTATCCTTTTAAATTTTCACCCACAAGACAAAGCCAGTATGCAGTGAAATGAGGAAATGCCTTTAGGTGAAGAGATTTTTCTTCCTTTCACAAATTGCTCAAGTCATGATTGGATGGAGGTCCTCCAGGTAACTCCATGGACTTTAACAAGTCTATTGAATAACTGCGTTTGAGTTGGAAGCTGAGTTGCCTGAACAAAAATGATTTAAAGAAGATTAGAAAGTGTCTACATGCAGAGCTCAATAACACACTCGGAATCTTCTTGGGAGGACCCACGGACTGTACCTATATTACTTTTGACCCAGGTGGGTGCAGTCACTCTCTAGAAGCCTCCCTGACTTCAGATGTGTGGCACACATCCACACAGGGGTGTAGGTAGGAGAAGCCCACAAGAATGGCTCTGCAGATGTTCATGACTTTCAGTCCTTGGAATTCTTTGCTACTGCTAGTGGCTCTTGAGTGTTCTGAAGCATCTTCTGATTTGAATGAATCTGCAAATTCCACTGCTCAGTATGCACCTAACGCTTGGTTTGCTGCCGCTAGCTCAGAGCCAGATGAAGGGATATCTGTTTTTGAACTGGATTATGACTATGTGCAAATTCCTTACGAGGTCACTCTCTGGATACTTCTAGCATCCCTTGCAAAAATAGGTAAGTCCTTAAACACCTGGTTTGGCGAGTTATTTTTTTACATAAGATAGTGAATGTGAAAATGCCTTATAGATAATGGGCTAAGAGGATTTTTAACTGTTACTGCTATTACATTAAAAATTCTCTTCCCTTCAGTCAAGGGAAAGTTATAACTGCATTTTACTAAGCTATTTAATACTTTGAGATTGCGCTTTGAAATTTGAGAGCATACTTCTGGGAACTGGGCTGTGTTGGTTTCTTCTCATTTCAGGGTGACCACCATGTGACATTGTTGACATGCAAAACGCTCAAATTCTATGCTTTAAAAATATAGAGAATAAAGCACATAGACCTGGGCATGATGCAAGGTGGAATTTTCAGGAAGCACATAATGTTTCTTCTGTAAAATATTCTTGGCTATGTAATTGTGGGCTTCATCAATGACCTCATTGTTTATTCTTTAAAAGTAGCATGTGCTTCTTGCAAATTGACAGAAAGCAAAAAACAAGAAAACCATAGGCAACTCCTATCACTCAGTGATGGGATGTCAGGGTATATAAGATTATATCTGTCAGTAAAATATTAGTTTACACCTAAGCCAAGTGGGACCAGTGAGGCACCTCTAGTTTCCTTTGTGAAATAAAGTGAATTGAAGTTAATAGATTAAATTCCAGTCAAGGGATCTTTGTGTCAAAAACCAAAGAGGTGACTATACTCTGTGACTATTTAATCCCTAACTACACCCCCTTGTCTCTTTAAAACCAGCTTATTCTAAAGTGGAAAATTAATAAATTATCTCAAATGCTAAGCACAACATCTCCTTTGCCTTAGCTGTAAATTTCTTATTATTTGAGTATGTAGATTGCCTTATTGAGATAGAATCAATGAAACATTTGAATTCTTATTTATGTATATGTGTATATTTTCTCTAGGATGGGTGTGTAATGCGGGTTGAGCCTTGAGGTCTGGCAGTTACCTTCTGTGTGCTTTGGCTATTCACTTAGCTCCCTCCCCATGGGTGTTGGGGACACTGGTATAGGTGTCCCTTTTAGACTCTCCTTTATAGTTGCTATTCATTTTGAGCTAGTAAAGTGTGAATATTAAATAGGAATTGTTAGTTTGAAGAAGTCTTGTGAAATTTGCTTAGTGATTAAGTTACACAAAGGGTCTGACTATATTTTTAAGAGGTATTCAAGTAAAAATGACTTTCCAAATGGATAACATTCTCAGTTCAGAGCAGTCTAACATCTTTTGTGAAATCATATGGACACGGATTGTGTTCAAGGTGATCTTACTTGGTACTTGAGTTTTCCTTTTAAGACAATATGCTAGAGACTCTGTGTTCCCTGCTCCCCACTCCACAACCTGGCTTCCTCTTCACTGAAATGGCTCAAGTCGATCTGAGTACCAGGAAACTCGTCCTGTCACTGACTGGTTGTTGCTCTGTCTATCAATAAACATCTAAATGCAGAAAGGGTGCATTTTGTCTTGGTTTTATATTTGTGTAAAACCTAGCTTGTTTTGTAGAGGCATTGTATGCACCCAGATTCATTCTGTCTAGGAACGAAGAGCACTGTGAAAATATGATTATTCATAGAACTGTTGGTTTAAATGTTCTTGATTTTCATGATGTAATTTAACATACTTTAGAAAAAAAGAGTAGGCTATCAGGACATGCTTATTCAAGTACAATTTCATATTTACTAGTCTTCAAGAATTTAGATTATTTTTATATTCCATATGGACATGAGGAGTGAGGAGATAAAAGGGCCATATTTATTGAATATATACTACATGCCAAGTACTGGGCTGGTAGTTTTATGTATAAGGGCTTGTTCACTAGGGCCAAAATAATAATGATGATGATGATTTATAATTTTAACACTTAAGAAATTCATATGGGTTTTTAAAAATTATATTATAAAACGAATCAGAATAAAATTAATAATCATTATTATGATTCATCCTTTTATTCTTCATTCTATCAAGGTACATTTTCCGAGCACTCATGAAATATGTGGAAATGGACATGGTCCCTGACCTCAAGGGACTTGGCCTAATGGGGAAGATAGGTTAACTTAGTACTTACTGCCCGTAGATACTCTGACAGAAAAACATCAAAACTCTACCCCAATCCTTTTTAAAAAAACACCCAACTACACACTTATAAAACAAAGATAATGTAGAACAAAGATAATACAAAGCCACCTCAGACTTTGTGGTTTATCTTCTACTTCAGTTCCGCATCTTAGAACGTCACAGATGAATGTTCCTTGAATCTTTGGGAAGAACATAATTGTAGGGAGTTCTTTGACTTTCAGACAGGACTTTTAATATTTGTGTCCATTGAAGCTCTAAGGATTGAAACTGTAAATTTTAAGTGATTGACTCTATTGTCCATCATGAAAAGGAGAAGTTTTAAAATGTGAAAGGCATGTAGCATTTCCCTTTACAGGTCCCTACTTATGGATGTGTGGCCTCTTCCTGCTGCAACTGTGTAGAGAGCAGCTTGGCTTAAGGCAGGTAAATGTTGGATCCATTTCAGGAAACTGGATTCCTGGAAGCAGGGCCAAACTGGGGAGCCACAGGGCCTGAGAAAATCACGCTATGGATTCTTCCACCTCCTTTATATATTAAAAAAAGCTAAGTTTGGTCAAAATAAGCACTAACTGAAGAAGAAGGAGAAGGAAAAGGGTAAGGAGAAAGAGAAGAAGGAGGAGGTGGATAAGGAGAAGGAGAAGAAGGAAAAAAGAAGGAGAAAGAGGAAGAGAGTAAGAAGGAGCAGCAGGAGCTGGACAAAGAGAAGATGAAGGAGGAGGAGAAATAGGAGGAGAAGAAGAAAGAAGTAAAATAAAAAGGGGGAAGAGGAAATGCAGAAATAAGCAGTGATTAGAAAACGATGAGTTCATTCCTCCAGAAGAGGTGCTTACAGTGACCCTGAAGCCAAATGAAAGTGGGCATGATATTCCTTGGTGATAATTATACCCTGTTGTGTTTACTTGCTTACTTATAGTGAATGGAGAAGTGCAAAGCCATGGTCAGGGAAGTTCATATCATCTTTGAATGGGTGAATCTAACAATTCCCAAGGAGACATTTGCTGGCTCCCCATGGCCTGTGGCTGGAAGTCCACCGCCTTCCTTAGGTTTGAATTCAAGGTCTTCCATTATTTGTTTGAAAATCATTTTTCAAGTCTTCTCCTGACACTTTTCCCAATTCAAAGGTTGCTCCAGCCAGGTGAATCCCCTCAATGAATGTCAAAGATAGCTGGCTAGGCCATTTCTTCCTCTCTTCTTTCAGTCTTGATGTCCTCCCCACCTAAAATCTTTCCCAATCTGTTACCCAAATATGAAAATCCTCGTCATTCTCCAACAACTTGTTGAATTTCTTCTCATGAAAAAACTTCTCTGATAAACATTTAACTGTTTATTCATTCATTTATACACTTACACATGTTTTCAGCAAATAGGCCAGCTGTTGTGGACAAGATACTATGCTAAGCATTTGGGGAGATATGAAGATGTAAATCATTCTGCCCTAGTCTGGGGAGTTTCCACATTAGTAGGAGACATGAATCATGCACAAAAAATAGTAGACAGGGATTATTGTTACTAGACAGAGTCAGATAAAATGTTTTATTATTATAATTCAGAGGGAGATATGAACTCAGGAAGAAGCTAGGGAAAGCTAAGCCTCAAAGGATGAGCAGGACTTAAAGGGACCAAGGAAAAGGACAATCCAAGCAGTGACAATAGAATGAGAAGACAAGAAAGAGGCCTGCAGAGTGACAAGGCCCTTTGGCTGAATGCAGGCTATGTAAAGATAGTGCAGAGTGTATGGGAGACAGACTTGGAGAGAGCCCCGTGGTGATCTGCTGAGCTCTGATCTCTCACCATGTTTGTTGATACGTTCAATATACCCTTCATTATATACTTACATGTCATCTTATTTGTTCATGTCTTGTTTCTAAAACTTTATCAATAGTGAGAATTGCAGTTGTCTACCTCTTTGGTCTTCCACCTGGCGGTACTTAACATAGTCTTTGCACAACTAATACCCTTGGTTTACAATCCAGAAGTTGCTTTGTGTGCCTTCAGAATCTTAGGTGGGAATTGAGACAATCAGAGACCCATGGTGTAGAAAAATCATCTGGCAGTAGAGTGTGGTGAGATTGGAGGTCAAGAAGACAATGCAATCATTAGGATGAGAAATGGGGAGATCCTAAATAAAGGCAGTGGCCAAAGAAATGGAGAGGAGGGGATAGATTTTAGGTGCAGCAAATGAGAGTCATGACATAAGAAATAAATACAGAGCGGATTGCATGAAGGGTCACTCATGAGAATGCGACCTGATTTCCCTCTTCAGTGGCTGACCAGATAGCAATGTCATTGGTTAAACACAGGAGACAAAATAAAGGACTTTTAATTTTTGTGTATGTGTTTGGTGAAGAGGGAAATGAGGTCAGATAAGTTTGGAACAAACTGAGGTTTTGGTGACTATGATAGATTCTGCATGAGCTTGAAAGCTGGGCTTGCATGAGTGCAAAAGTTTCACCCTCGTTTCTCGTTTTCCCTCATGCACCCTCGCAGGTCCCTGTAAGATTGGAAAGCAGGAATGAGGATGGGAGAGGGGGCAGCTGGCTGAGTGATTCTGTGACCTGCACTGAGCTGGGCATGTTACCTACTGATCTTATTGGCGACCCTCATGACACTACCAGTTCCTGCTACAGATGGGACGCTGAGGCTGAGATGCCAGCCAGCTTGTACATGGTCCTGTCTGCTTGACTTTAAAAGACCTCAGGTACACCCAGACCGTTTAGTTTGCAAACACCTAACTGTGCTCTCCGCTGTTCCGCAGGCTTCCACCTCTACCACAGGCTGCCGGGCCTGATGCCAGAGAGCTGCCTCCTCATCCTGGTGGGGGCGCTGGTGGGCGGCATCATCTTCGGCACCGACCACAAATCGCCTCCGGTTATGGACTCCAGCATCTACTTCCTGTATCTCCTGCCGCCCATCGTTCTGGAGGGCGGCTACTTCATGCCCACCCGGCCCTTCTTTGAGAACATTGGCTCCATCCTGTGGTGGGCAGTACTGGGGGCCCTGATCAACGCCTTGGGCATTGGCCTCTCCCTCTACTTCATCTGCCAGGTGAAGGCCTTTGGCCTGGAAGACGTCAACCTGTTGCAGAACCTGCTGTTCGGCAGCCTGATCTCTGCCGTGGACCCCGTGGCCGTGCTGGCCGTTTTTGAGGAAGCGCGTGTGAACGAGCAGCTCTACATGATGATCTTTGGGGAGGCCCTGCTCAATGATGGCATTACTGTGGTGAGATGCCATGTGCCCGCCCGGCTGCCGGGGGAGATGAGGGTTCGGGGTGGGGCTGGGGACCGGAGGCTTTGGAGAGGGCTCCAGTGTGGCTCAGGGCAGCAGGACAGGGATGAGCTTCAGCCCATGCGGTGTGGTCTGAGTTCTGGTGAATTTCCTTGGGATCTGCATTGCCTACATAACGGTTCACTCACACTGCTTTTCATTCACAAACCAACTAGTTTCTTTAAAGAGTGGAAAAGGAGAGCGCACGTATCATTCTTGAATTAAATGTACTTTTTCACTTAGCAAACAGAAACGTTGCTAATGGCCCTTCTGGGGTTTCACGACAGCTAAAGCAGAAACTGATGTTTTTATTCTCTCTCCATCATCAGACCTCACTCTCATTCCCTTTATATGCATTTTTGTTTTGTTTTTAACATACCACATTAGATTAGGTTAAATAAAAGATAAGGGTCAGGGAAGAGATGACAACAGATTTGTGAAAATGTGTTTGTTTTTGTATCACTCAGTTGCAGGACTTATATGGAAAAAGGTATGAGGCGATTTTGCTTATGAGTCTTTCTGGTGGGGAACTGAGAAGGACGTACAGGCTTGAGCAACACCCAGCATTAAGGCTCAGGGGATGTCTGTAGGCTGGGGGTGCTGGAATATTGAGAACTAGCCAGTCCCGTTTCTCAGTTTCATTAATTACTACAACCTTCAGTTGTTAGACAAGAAGACTTTTATACATACTTTTATATACTTTTCTTCTTCTTATTATTTTTTTTTGAGACGGAGTCTCGCTCTGTCTTTCAGGCTGGAGTGCAGTGGCGCGATCTCGGCTCACTGCAAGCTCCGCCTCCCGGGTTCACGCCATTCTCCTGCCTCAGCCTCTCCGAGGAGCTGGGACTACAGGCGCCCGCCACCACGCCCGGCTAATTTTTTGTATTTTTAGTAGAGACGGGGTTTCACCGTGGTCTCGATCTCCTGACCTCGTGATCCGCCCGCCTCGGCCTCCCAAAGTGCTGGGATTACAGGCGTGAGCCATCATGCCTGGCCTCTTATTTTTAAATTTCTATCACAGCACATAAGTAATACTAGAATACATTTTCACTGTAAGAATCAGACAGTACAAAACTATACAGCATGAAACACAAAAGCTTCTGCTTGCCCTCACCTCCTCCTCTATGCAAGAGGGAACCACTTTTATCAGCTTGGCCTTTTCCCTCCTGTCTTTGTTATATGCATATATAACATTTTTGCAAATCTTTTATCATCTATGTGTGTGTGATCTGTATTTTTTAATATAAAGTGGGTGGATTTTATGTATTGCTTAGATATAACAAGTCTTTCCGTGTCTTGTTTTTTTTTTTTCTTTTTTTTTTTGAGGTGGAGTTTCACTCTCGTTGCCCAGGCTGGAGTGCAATGATGCAACCTCGGCTCACTGCAACCGTGTCTGGCCCTCTTTCTATGTCTTTTCAGCTATTGTGTAGTATTTCATAGATTCAGTTACAGTAACTTATTTAACAGTTTCCTGATGAATGGGTCATTCAGGTTGTTTCCAATATTTCATTCTTACAAGCAGTGTTGAAATACATATTGAATATTCTTTTTTCTGCATGCCTCTCTCTTTGCATTCGTGTTTTATACGGTATTTTATTAGAAGTGAAATTTCCAGTTTAAACAGTATGTACATTTAACAATTTAAAATGTGCTGCTGTTTTAATCAGTCCTATCTGCCTCCTTGGTAAATAAGAGATTCTTACTCTAAGGTTATAGATGGCCAAACACATGACACCCAACACTGGGCAGATGAGACTGACAACAGTTTATCAGTCACCTGTACTTACCTAAGGGGAGGAGGATGCCACATGCCCTGCAGGGCCACACAGAGGCTGCACTTGGGAACAGAATGAACAACCAGGAGCTGTGGGAGGCAGGCTTTGTAGTAACAAGAGGGTGAGGTGCTCCCTGGTTCTCACAGGAGGAGGTGATCGAGTTGTTGGAATAATTTTGCAGGTTGGCAGGGACCTAAGACCTTCTACTCAGGAAGAAGCAGGAACTGTGCCTGCTACCCTTGATAAGGAGGGTGGTTTGGCTGGGGGCACCTTATCCAGGGATCGGAGTGGGGAGGGAAACTTGCATGTAGACCAGCTGAGGCGCTGATAATTTTGCCAAATATCGAGGCAGTACCTGATATCAAACCTTAATTCCAGGCCCTGGACCACAGCTGTCAAGATTTTCCAGAAAGCCTTTATCAGCTTATACTTCCTTAGACAGTGTATTGCACCCGTATTTTCTTATATCTTTGACAAGGGACATTGTTTCCTTAATGTTTTCTAATGTCATGAGCAAAAAGGATTTCTCATGTTTGTTTTAATTTGCATGATAATATTAAGCAACTTTTCAGCAACTGCAAATCATGACTCCGTCACATGCTGTACATTGAAAGCTCATGTCCTTTCAGGGTTGACAAACTTAAAAAAATACAGGACACCAAGTTAAATTTAAATTTCAGATCAACAGTGAATACTTTTTTTTAGTATGTCATATCCCAATTTTTATATGCAAATGTTGCGTCTTGCTCATTTTTCTTTGGGACCACTTGCTTAAAAAAAGATTTATAGAAATCCATTAAATTACCTTACCTTTAAACTTTTCAATGTCCCATAAAGACCAAATATTTTCTTCCATTCTATTATTTAAATTTTTTTAGATTATGGTATCTTTTACCCTATAGAAGTTCTAAACTTTTATATAGTGAAACCTACTAATGACTCTTTTTTGCTCCTTGGTTTAATATTTTGCTTCCAGAGATTGTGTCTAACCAAAAGACATGCAAACATTCTGTTTTTAATTTTTTTCCCATTTACAATTTACTAATTCATTTGGCAAGCAAGATCTTTTTTTAAAAAAAACTTTATGCAAAAATAGTACAGAGAGGAAAAGTCCCCTTTGATAAGTAATCTGAGCTATACCTACGGATTTCCTGAGTGAAGGAGGCCCATACATGAAGCCAGATGTCAAATCACTTGTTCATAACGAGAATCCCTAACTTTTGAGGCAAGGCACTAGAATCTTCAGGCTGGTGCATTCTACCCTTGTGGGCAAGCTTCACAAAAAGCCACATTGTCAGGAAGCTGCCCGGGGAGCCTGGACTCCAGACTGTCATAGGATTCAGGGATTTCATTTCGCAGTGTCTGGTCCTCAGGCCGTGTGTTTCAGCATCACACTGGTGGGACTGATGAGTCTTCAGATCTCCAGTCCCATTTCACACCCTCTGACCCAGACTGTCTGGGAGTTGAGCCTAGAAACCTGTGTTATTAAAACCTCAGATGACTGCTGAAGTTTGAGAACTATGGATTTACTGCCTTTAGGTTGAGAGAAGCTGATATATGTTGATATAAAGTGATGATACACCTAGAACAAGGACCATATCCATCTCCCCAGACCACACTGGATTAGTCTCTGAGATCCCCTTTCCCCAACCCATTCCTTCTATAAATACTGTCATACTTTCAGTTTTGTTACAAATGAGTAAGTGTCCTTGTCTGGGAATCCATTCCATCTCTTAAGGTAGCCCCCCTGACCCATGATATGTCCATTTCCTAGTTCATCTCCCAGAGATAACCTTCTTTCACTCAGATCCAAGTTTTTTGGAGGTTATTTGGTTACTCTCACCCACACTACTGACAATGTCCCAGAGCGTGTTCATCTGTGACAAGACCAGGGACACCCCTTGGAAGTCCATTCTGAAGTAATTATTCAACCTCTCCTTCATAAATTATTACAGAGGTCAAGATACTACTAGATAAATACCATCTCTTTAATGTTCACAGCATATTCTTTATTCATCAAAAACTCAGATATAATCTACAAAAGTTATTGCCAAGGAAGAGTCTTTATCAATTACCAAGGAAAGCATTTGACTTCCTCCTGAGTTGTCTCTAGATTTCACATGGAGAGCCAACTCCGGCTCGGTTTCTGGTTGGGGTTTCTTTGTTAGCAACATGTGTTTGACTTCCCCAAAGTTTAATTGCTTGGGGGAGACATTTATAAGAATGATCATTTCAGGATAAAATTATAATTTTCAAGCGACCGGAGTATCTGCTGAGGACACTGTTGTGACCTCTGCTGGGCAGAGCTGCTGTTGTGTTGGCTCCGTGGAGTTGTCCACACGTCAATCTTGGGCCACTCTGTGGTCACCCACAGCACAGTGAGTATTAAGTGTGCACTGGCACTGCTGGGTCCCTAAGTGAAACCAGAGAAGCCCCAGGGCCATATTTAGAACACTGCTGAAAAGGAACGGGTACTTGCTGCTGTCCAGTTGTATTTTGAGCTAAGGGCCTCGACCTCACCCTTTCATTGAGGAAGAAGCCTTCTTGGGGGAAGCAGTCACAAGCATGCCTTTTCGGCAAGGAGGCTGAGTCATCCAGAAGGTGGCCTGTGATTGTGGGTTACATGTGACAACGCTGCAGATCTTCATCCACGAAAGAGTTGCCTTCCCACCAAAGAGAAGAGGTTGCTCCCAACAGTCGAAATATTGATGAATCTGATTCTCCAGATCTCTTGTCCCACTTTTTTCTCCATCTTGCTGAATATTTTAGGTTATGACACTAATCACCAGAACACACATGCGCTTAATGGTAGGCAAAAGGAGGGAGACAAAACCCAGATAGCTTTAGTGTCCTCACCCACCACCATACACAAATGGTTATAACGTGAGAGGATGGATACAAGAATTAGCTTGACCTTAGTAACTATCTCACCATGTACAGCATACATATATACATATATATAATACACACAATATACACACACATACACATATATATACATATATAATATACAGAAAAATATCTAATATATATTTATATATTAACATATTAGCATATATATTAACATCATGTTGTACAGCTTAAATATATACAATTTTTTATTTTAAAAAAAGAACATTTCTAAAATTGCATAAACAATATCCCTAATTAAATCTCATGGCCAAAATCACAGCAGGAAGACAGGTGCATCTACTATGTCACTTTTGCATTTATTAGTGTTTTATTAAATCTTTTGCTTTTACTAAGAGGCATGACCGAGGGCCCTTACTTCATGAATGAAGACAATAAGGCGGCCGGGCGCGGTGGCTCACGCTTGTAATCCCAGCACTTTGGGAGGCCGAGGCGGGCGGACCACGAGGTCAGGAGATTGAGACCACGGTGAAACCCCATCTCTACTAAAAAATACAAAAAATTTAGCCGGGCGTGGTGGCGGGCGCCTGTAGTCCCAGCTACTCGGAGAGGCTGAGGCAGGAGAATGGCGTGAACCCGGGAGGCGGAGCTTGCAGTGAGCCGAGATTGCGCCACTGCACTCCAGCCTGGGCGACAGAGCGAGACTCCGTCTCAAAAAAAAAAAAAAAAAAAAAAAAAAAAGACAATAAGGCAAAGGGGGTTAAAATAAACTGCACAAGGACACACTGCCTGAACAATGACAGAGCAGACACGGGTGTGCACAGCTCTCCCTCCTCCCAAACTTTTTCCTTTTTTCCTTATCTTTTGAATTTTCCACTCATGGAACTGGGAGGGACAAGAGAGAACCCACTTGCTACCGATGAGGAGACTGGGCTGAAGTCCAGTGAGTGAAGCCAGTGTTCTTTCTGCAAAACAGTGTGGCTCGAGGCAACATTCTAATCCTGTTGTGCCTCCTCTTGCTGTAAAATTGGGATAATGACATTCTTCAGCTCATAGGATCACTGGAAAATTTATATTCAGCTCTTAGCAGAGTGAATGCCCAGCCTGGAGTACACACTCAATGAATGCTGGCCATGACTTTGTACTGAAGCAGCTCCAGGACACTGTTTAGTGGTTGGCTCATTCTGAACAAGCAGCTGATTTTAAATATGGCACCACCTCACAGATGGGAGGGCGGATTTTTCTTAGATTTATAATCTGCCCTCGTTTTCTTGGATCAGCTTGCTGGATAAGTAACAAAGTGAGGCCACCAAGCTTTCTATCACCCCCAGCTCCTTATCTCCTCTACCTCATCAGAGAGGTCAAAGGCCCAGACAGGCCAGGGCTGAGGCTGGAACCCAAGCCCAAGCAGCCTGACTCCAGGGTGTCTCTGCTCTTGACTGCCACCTGGTACTTCCCCTTTTCCTCATCCCTCTCTCCCCTCCTACTCTTGCCCCCTCCTCTGGTGACATCCTCCTGGCTCTGGATGCCACTTTCTAGGAGGATAGTGGGAGGGGAAGCGGAGCGAAATGTTCTGAGCACTGGGCCAGTCACCTTGATGGGTGCTTCATGCTGTTTTCCTTATTTAAGCCTCATGGCACCTTAATGAAGTGGCGATAGTACACAGTGGTTAAGGACAGAGACCCCCTGGACACAGACTGTCTAGGTCCACATCTCTGTACTGACCCTTCTCGGTCCTTCAGGCCTCTTGGGTGACTTAGCAGATCACCACGTGCCTAAGTTTCTTCACTGTCATTTTTGTTATAAAGACACAGATTATCATAGAAGTCATTTATCTATTCATTCACTAGAGTTTATTCTATGCAGCTCAGTATCCCAGAGACAGAGTAAAAAGTCATACTCACTGCTTTGCCCAGCCAGCAATTCCCTTTGGGTGAGGCAATCAGTGGCAACAGTTTCTATCAAAGACCATTGACCTTTCATGCAGTTTGCCATTTGCCCTCTATTTATTGTGGATTCTTGCTGCTAGCATTAGATCCTATATCTCCTGATCCCTCATGCTAGAATTCCTTTGCCCTCTTCTCTTCTCATCTGTCTGTCCCTGTAGCAACATAACTTTGCTGGCTAGTTGCCTGTTGGCTCTCTTAATTTCTCTGCATGCTATTCCCTCCTGCAGTCACAGGACTCAGCATCTAGAATGGAGCATTGCAGAGGGGCTGAGTCAAGGGCTCTGGTGGAAGAAGGAATGCAGCGGGAAGAGTGAATAATGATGAGGCGGCAAGCAGTGGGGACTAGGAGAGGTGGGCAGGGGATGTGTTGGCCCTGGGGCTGGCCTGCTGCCCAGGTCTCTGTTTCCAGTGACTGAAGCCCTCTTTCCTCAAGCCCCCAAGAGGGAGCAAACTGGGGTGATTTTCCTCAAATTAACTGTCACCACCAAACTTCAGAGTTGCTTCCTGAACCTAAACGCTAAGGGTGGGATAAAATCAGGGGCAGGCATGGGCAGAGGGAAGAGTCCCAGGGTCCTATCTCTCCTTCCCCACACCTTGTCATGCACGTGTCCTGCACCCCCACTGTCCTGGCCACAGGGCACATGAGGGGAACCACGTATCCAGCCTATTCATTTGAGGGCAAATTTTCTTTCATGATTCTTCCTGCTTTATATTTTCCTGCCTCAAAAGGGACCCTTACTCTATTACTTCTTATTCAAGACGTAGTAAAGCATAGCCAAAAGCATGGATGGGAAGCTATATGCTTCATTGCAGGTCCTGACTCCACTCCTTGCAAGCTGAGTGACTTCGGTGAATCACTTACCCTCTCTGGGCCGCAGTTTCCTTTCTGTAATATGGAGATAGGGTTGATGGAGAGTTAAAATGAATTGATACACGTAAAGCATTTAAAATAGCACGTGGCACAGAGTGAGCCCCTGTGATTGGTGTTATTCCTCCAAGTCCACCTGCATGAGTACGTTTGAGCCACAGAGCTCTCCTGACACCCTAATGATGCCACATCGTCGTGTCTGTCTATCTGAACATTGCAGTCTCAGCTTTTCCTAGAGAAGAGCTATATGTGCACTTGAACAGAATCTTGAGGGGAGAGTAGGCATCTTTTCCTTGTCTTCTTTATATTTCCTTCCATTTTATTCTGATTCCAAGGATGGGAGCCAAGAGGAGATAGCTTTACCAGGAGACAGTTTCCTCTGGCCAAGAATATAGGGAGCTCACTGTGTATGGGGGACATGGGCCTACAAGTTGCATGATCTTGGGACCCAATCCTTTTGTGCCTCAGTTTCCACATATGTAAGATGAGAATGATTAATCTGACTCCAAAGGGTGATTGTGAGGATGTTGTGAAATGAGACTCTGGATGCCTGGCTCAGGGCAGGTGATACGCAAATGTCCCCTTGCCCTTCCTGTGTGCCAGAGTTGGGTCCACACAAGAACAACCATCTGCCAGGTGTCTGTCAGGCATAAAAATGGAGATTACGCCTAAACTTCAGGCAGAAAGGGCCATGCAGCCTTGATTGTTTGGCTTTGGGTGCCTGGGAGTGAATTCCACAACCTGCAAAGTCTCAGCAAGTACCTTATCTGTGAGGCTCTCCCCTGGGGCTGCTTCTGACCTTCTGTTGGGAAGGGCAGGAGTCTGGTGCCCACCTAGCCCAGACATGGGTCCCAAAGGATTCAGGCATTTGCCTTCAGGCATGCACTTTCAGCCAAAATATTTGGAGGTTTTCATGGTGAACTTCTCAGCTCACAGCTGGTGTGTGTGTGTGTGTGTGTGTTTGTGTCACAGGCACAGGGAGAAGTAAACCGAGCGAGAGAGAAACAGAGAGAGAGAGATGCAGCAACCACTATGGCTTGTGATGAAGAGCTTGGACTTGGCTGGGGAGGTGGGAGGACCTGGGAGAAGTGAGGAGCATGTCAGTGCAGGTCTCAGTAAATGAAGGAGAGTGTTGCAGGGGGCAGAGGTTCACCAAATCTGACTCCTAACCTTCCACAACAGGCAACCCCTTTACTTCCTGCAGTTGTGGAGTCTAAGCCGCAGACTCGCCCTTTAAGGAGCAGCCTGAAGGGTGTGGGCTAATCCTTGGGAGGCATGCTAAAGCAGGACAGGGCTGGACGGGCACTGTATTATTTCACTGCAATGCCTCCCATTTGATTCATCAAACACTTGTTTGGTTCATTTTCTTCTGGCTAAATAAACAGAATGGTTGAAGTTTGAATTGTACAAATTGGCTTTCAACTAGACTACACTGTGAGCTACCTAGGAGTAATTAGAACTCACTTCAGGTCACAGGCACAAGAAAAAAGAAAAAGCCTCTCTGGTTATCAAGTTGTCTTTTCTTTGTCAGGAGGTGGGGTTGAGCAGCTATGGACACGGATTTGGAAGAGAAACAGGGAGAAAAGCAATGTCTCTTTAGCTTTTTAGGGAGTAATCAGAAAGAGTGCAGAAAAGAGCATGGGAGAAGTTCTCTCCTGCCAGCCTTGCCGAGTGCCTGGGATGCAAAAGCAAACAAGCTTCCTCTCCTGCCTTTGAGGAGCCGCAGCTATGAACACATGACTTATTTCTTTTTGTTTGTAAATTATTCCTTTTAACCATGGACCTGCTTGTTCTGTGTTTTATTAGAACGCTTTCTAGCCACAGAGAATTCCTAGGAGGTTGCATAACACATTAATAGAAATTCCTGACTTGAGAGAAAAGCATAGAGCTTCAAGCACAGCCTGGGGACTTTCCTAGTCCTGTGGTTTTCAACAGCTGTCCCACCCCCAACAACACCCGTTCATGCATCCTTAAGGGTCTGTGGATGTGTTGGGCTCCAGTGGGAAAAAAAAAACATGCCTGGTGTCACGTGTAAAACCCCATGAGTTGGCTGTTTGGGAGGTGCTGGCTGACAAATAGTTTCCTTATAGCTTCCTCCATGGTTGCATAAATGGATGACATCCAGCAGAACCTGTTACACAGGCCTGGATGGGAGCACTAGATCCAGGTGATGGGTGAGGGAGGAAGCCATTAACCCTGCCTCCAGGCTGGGGTAATCCATACTTTCCTCCTTACCCCCCAGGACCAGCTTTGGTTGTTGGTGAGTAATAGGTTAATACCACTGAGAGAGCTGAGAGACCGTGAAATCTAACTCCTTTTTTTTTTTTTTGAGAGGGAGTCTCGCTCTGTCACCCAGGCTGGAGTGCAGTGGCGCAATCTCGGCTCACAGCAAGCTCCGCCTCCCAGGTTCACACCATTCTTCTGCCTCAGCCTCCCGAGTAGCTGGGACTACAGGCGCCCGCCACCATGCCCAGCTAATTTTTTGTATTTTTAGTAAAGACGGGGTTTCACCATGTTAATCAGGATGGTCTCGATCTCCTGACCTCGTGATCCGCCCACCTCGGCCTCCCAAAGTGCTGGGATTACAGGCATGAGCCACTGCGCCCAGCCTGAAATCTAATTCCTTTATGTTAACAATTAAGTTCAGTCGTGTCTGGTGGAGCCAGAGGTCCCCTGAGTTCTAATCCTCCGTCCATCCATCCATTCATTTATCAAAAAATATTACTGAGCTATTACTTAGGGTCAGACACTGCTTGTTCCACTAAGCCAGAGCAATCTCCCTCTCAGAAAAAGCAAATTACAGAGCTAGTCTTTAGTGAGTTTAAATCTATCAGTTACAACTGACGCTTGCTTTTATGGCTAAAAGAGTTTTGAAGTTAAGTGGCTTTTAAACTACCTTTTGTATCATGCAGGTGAACTGACACTAGATGGTGAAAGATAGTCCTAAAGTCATTTGCTTCAAATTGATGTGGGGAGTGAAGGAGGAGAGGGATTTGCATAGACTAAGGGGTGGTAGACTCAGGCGGGTTCTTGGATGGCACCATGGGTGAGGAACAGGTGTTGGTGGAGGTGGATGATAGTATTAGGTTGGTTTTTAATTGTTGAGTCTTAGAAACCTACAGGCAATTGAAAGAAATTGTTCAGCAGTTACAGAAATGAAAATCTAGATCCTGGGCCAGAGCTTAAACAAGATGCATGTTTGGAAGTCATTGGCAAGTAGGTGATAATTGCAGCTATGAACTATGGCAATCCTCCATCTTTCTTCAAGTTCGGAAGAGTTTCAAACTTTTTAAATTGAAAAAGAATTCCTTAAAGAAATGTCATTGCTGTGCACTAGGTCAATAAACAGGATTTATTGATACACATACTTTTCTCTCATCCTCATTACATGTTCTGACATCTATTCAGTTCACCAGCTTGGCCTCCGTTCACTGAACTTGGAAAGAACGAATGTCCAGAGATCTCAACCCCATGAACATGGATGAACACCTTGTTTTACTTCCCTATCCTGGGCTTCAGGTCTTTTTTTCCCCTCATTTAGGAGTAAGGTGAAAGAGCTTCCTCTCTTCTGCCTTTTACATTGTTATGCGAGCTTGCTAGTTAATTGCTGGTCTTCTTAGTGGGTTTCCTTTTGTGGTCGGAGAGTCAGAGTAGGTGGTTGCCAAAAAACTGCCCATGACAGAGTTTACTATGCCAGAGCTCCTTAATACAAGCTAGAAAATGAACTGGGTTCATCATTTAATTTTTTGAGTCAGGTTGCTGACTACAGGTCTTTATGATATTCTTTGCATTTTTCCATTATCTGGCATGCAGGAAAGATCATTTTTATTGTATTATGTTGTGACTCTTAACTTCCAATGTTTTTCTTTTTTTTAACTTGACAGTAAAACAAATAAAGGGTCAGTAATTAGGCTTTTTGTTTTAAGAAACTGAGTTATGGCAAGCTCAAGCAGTGAAGATTAATTATAAAGGTATGCAAGGCAATGAGGAAGACCCCGCTAGGGCTGCTGTAATAAAATAGTGGAGATTGGGGGGCTGAAACAACAGACTTTTATTCTTTCATATTATGGAGGTTGGAAGTCCAAGACCAAGATGTGGGCAGGGTTGGTTTCTGTTGAGGCCTCATTCCTTGACTTGCAGGCAGCTACCTTCTTAGCTTTGTCCTTATGTGGACTTTCCTCTGTGTGACCCTCCCTAGTATCTCTTCATTTTCTTATAAGGACACCAATTATATTGGATTAAGGCCCCACCCTTATGATCTCATTTTAACTTAATGACCTCTTGAAAGATGCTGTCTCTATATGCAGTCACGTTATCAGGTACTGGCAGTTAAACTTCAACATACAAATTTGGAGAGGGGGGCATGATTCAACCCATAGCTGACCCCTCAGGAACCCAGGAATAATAAGTGCTTTATGATGAAGTGTCACAAAGGTTCATCTAGAACCAAGCTGCTTTTAGGAATTTCAGAAGCAAGAGTTCACAGATCTTTTACCATCAGGATGAACTTGATTATGCTGTGTAATAAGTATCTCTCCAAACCTAAATAGCCAAAAACAACAAAGATTTATTTCTTGCTTGTACTATTTGCCTTTTGCTAGCCAACAGGTCTCCCCCTTCTTAATGGTTACTCAAGGTCTTTAGCTGATAGGGCAGTTTACCATATTGAACATTGCTGGTCACTGTGCTGGAGGAAAGAGAGATTTCTGGAGGGTCTCACCTCAGCAAGCAAATGCTCCATTCTGGAAATGACATATATCTCTTCTATTTGAAGCTCTCTCTTGTCATTCTTTCTTGAGAAAAAAACAAACAAAAACTCTCAAACTCAAAAGTTGGCCAGGCGTAAACACATGGTGACAACCAACCTCAAAGAGACTAGAAGTGACACCCTACAATGTTCCTAGAAGGGAAAGAAATATTGGATAAGCAGTACTAATAGCTATTACATTGTCATTTCAGAGCCTCATCAGGGATGCATTTGGTCACTCACTCACACTCTGCTGCTTTTCAATTGAATTTTTTTATTTCTCTTCCCATTTGTATTAATGCATTTTTTTTTTTTTTTTTTTTCTATTAATGAATACCCGAGACTGGGTAATTTATGAAGAAAAAGAGGTTTCATGGACTCAAGTATCACATGGTTGAGGAGGCTTCACAATCATGGCGGAAGGCGAAGCAGGAGCAAAGGCACATTTTACATGGTAGCAGGCAAGAGAGCATGTGCAGGGGAACTGCCCTTTATAAAACCATCAGGTCTTATGAGACTTATTCATTATCACGAGAACAGCATGAGAAAAACCCACCCTATGATTCAATTACCTCCCACTGGGTCCCTCCCATGACAAGTAGGGATTATGGGAGCTACAATTCAAGATGAGATTTGGGTGGGAACACAGCCAAATCATATTGTTTTACTGCTGTCCCCTCCCAAATCTCATGTCCTCACATTTCAAAACCAATCATGCCTTCCCAATAGTTCCCCAACGTCTTAACTCATTTCAGCATTAACTCAGAAGTCCACAGTCCAAAGTCTTATCTGAGACAAGGCAAGTCCCTTCCACCTATGACCTTGTAAAATCAAAAGCAAGTTATTTCCTTCCTAGATACAGTGGGGGTAAAGGCATTGGGTAAATACACCTGTTCCAAATGGGAGAAATTGGCCAAAATGAAGGGGCTGCAGGCCCCATGCAAGTCCAAAATCCAGAAGGACAGTCAAATCTTAAATCTCCAAAATGATTTCCTTTGATTCCATGTCTCACATCCAGGTCATGCTAATGCAAGTAGCTTCCCATGGTCTTGGGCAGCTCTGCCCCTGTGGCTTTGCAGGTTACAGCTCCCACCTCCCCCACCACCCCGGCTGCTTTCATGGGCTGGTTTTGAGGGTCTGTGGCTTTTCCAGGTACAAGCTGTCAGTGGACTGCCATTCTGGGGTCTGGAGGCATCTGGCCTTCTTCTCACAGCCCCACTAGGCAGCACCCAAATGGGGAGTCTGTCTGGGGGTTCCAACTCCACATTTTCCTTCTGCACTGTCCTAGCTGAAGTTCTCCATAAGGGCCCTGCCCCGTAGAAAACTTCAGCCTGGACATCCAGGCATTACCATACAGTCTATGAAATCTAATCAGAGGTTCCCAAACCTCAAATTCTTGACTTCTGTGCGCCCACAGGCCCAACACCCTGTGTAAGCTGCCAAAGCTTGGAGCTTACACCCTCTGAAGCAATGACCTGAGCAGTATTTTGGCCCCTTTTAGCCACAGCTGGAGCTGAAGCAGCTGAGACACACCGCACCATGTCCTAAGGCTGCATAGAGCAGGGGGGCCCTGGCCTCAGTCCAGGAAACCATTTTTTCCCTCCTAGGCCTCCAGCCATGTGATGGGAGGGACTGCTGTGAAGGTCTCTGATATTTCCTGGAGACCCTGGAGACATTTTCCCTATTGTCTTGGTGATTAACATTCGGTTCCTCATTACTTGTGCAAATTTCTGCTGCAGGCTTGAATTTCTCCCCAGAAAATGTTTTTTTCTTTTTTACCTCATAGTCAGGCTGCAAATTTTCCAAACTTGTATGCTCTGCTTCCTCTTGGATGCTTTGCCTATTAGAAATTTCTTCTGCCAGGTACTGTAAATCATCTCTTTGAAGTTCAAAGTTCCACAGATTTCTAAAGCAGGGGCAAAATGCTGCCAGTTTCTGCTAAAACATAAAAAGAGTTACCTTTATTACAGTTCCCAATAAGTTTTTCATCTCCATCGGAGACCACCTCAGCCTGGACTTTGTTGTCCTTATCACTATCAGCATTTTGGCCAAAGCCATTCAACAAGTCTCTAGGAAGTTTCAAACTTTCTCACAGCTTCCTGTCTTCTGAGCCTTCCAAGTCTCTTGGAAGTTCCAATCTTTCTTGTCTTCTTCTGAGCCCTCCAAATTGTTCCAAACTCTGCCTGTTACCCAGTTCCAAAGTCACTTTCACATTTTTGGGTATCCTTATAGCAGTACCCCACTCTACCTGTACCAATTTACTGTATTAGTCCATTTTCATGCTGCTATGAAGAAATACCCAAGACTGGGTAATTTATAAAGAGAAAGAGGTTTAATTGACTCACAGTTCCACATGACTGGGGAGGCCTCACAATTATGGCAGAAGGCAAAGGAGGAGCAAAGGCACGTCTTACATGGTGGCAGGCAAGACAGCACATACAAGAAACTGCCCTTTATAAAACCACCAGACCTTGTGAGAACTCACTCACTATCATGAAGACAGCATGGAGGTAACCATCCCCATGATTCAATTACCTCCCACCATGTCACTCCCCTAACACATAGGGATTATGGGAACTACAATTCAAGATGAGATTTGGGTGGGGACACAGTCAAACCATATCACCACTCCAGTTAGCTTCCATATCATCCACTCAATTATCCTTTCCCTTCTCTTAGTTTCTATTTTTCAGTTTTTCTGTCCCACAACTCATAGTTGTTCATGGTCCCTCATTGTCCCCTAATCTATCTCATTGTATTTCTCTAGTCATTCATTCCAAATCAGTTATGTTTGTGACAGAAAAAAACAGTTACCATAGCTGCAATCTGGGCAGAGGGTTTCACCTCAGACTACTTCCCAGACCCCAGTCTATAGATAGACTTCTTGAGGGTCTGTCTACTCTCACCCTTGAGTGGAAAGTCCCCTGTTAAAAGTAATGTAGTCAAACAAGACTACCCCTTCCTCAGATGCTATGTCCTACAGGGATCCATGTGCATGGTGGGGACCATAACTATCATGACTATGAGGGTTGGTGGTCACAAAAAAATGCAATTAATTATGATTAGGGCCTCAGCTATCAGTGTCAAATGAATCCATACGATTTAATATTATGACTACAAAGAGCCTTCTTACTTTGGTTCTTAAGGACAGTTAAAAGTCAGTACATTTAATGAACTGACATGGCTATAAGGTTTCTTTATTTTATATGAAGTGGTATAATGTTAGTCAAAAGTATACTGTACAAAGTTAAGGATGTTACTGTAGAGCGTCACTAAACATGATGCAAAAAATTTGGTCAATAGACAAAATTAAAATAGAATTCTAAAAAGTATTCAGTAAATAAAAATGAATGCAGGAAAAGACAATAGACCAGGAGTGAAAGGGAAAAGAAAAAAAATATAGTAATATGGTAGATCTAAATCTAACCATAACAATATTACATTAACTGTTAATGGACTAAACGCTCCAATCAAAAGCCAGAGATTAACAGAACTGATTATAAAGCAGGGCTCAAATATATTCTATTTATAAGAAATGCAATTTAATTATAAAGACATAAATAAGGTGAAAGTAAATGGATGCAAAAAGATAAACCAAGCAAACAATAAGCATAAGAATGTTGATTTGGCTACGTTAATATCAGTTAAAAGATATAAAGATAGAAAATATTACAAAGATAGAGAAGGATCTATCATAATAAAAAAGCTGACTAGTCAAGAATGCCTAAAAATTGTACATATATATCCACCTAATATTAGTGCAACAAAATACATGAATTAAAAACTGAAAAATTGAAAGGCAGAAAATGACAATTCCATAATTTTAGTAGGAGATTCTGATACCTTTCTCTTAGGAAATGATACTAAAATTAAGTAAAATATCAGCAAGGCATGGAGAATCTGAATATTATCAAACACCTTGCCCTAATTCCTATTCATAGAATATTATGCCCAACTACTGGATACTCAACATCATTTTCAAGTGCTTATGGTGTGCTTAATAAAAATGGCCATACATTTGACAACTAAACAAGCCTCAATAACTTTAGAAGCCTTGATACCATACAGAGTATATTTTTTGTACACAAAAGAATTAAAAATATATTTAAAATATCTAGGAAATTCTTAATATTTGGAAATTAAAAAACAAACTTCTAGATGTTTCATGGTTCAGGAAAGAAAATAACATTTTAGATATCTTTTAAATAACATTTAAAAGTACTCCCAAAACAGAAATACTTTGAAGTGAATTTAACAAAGATATGCTAGATCCTTTCGTTGAATATTATAGAACATTGCTGACCAGAATTAGAAGACCTAAATAATGTCATATTCATTAATGGAAGAGTAAACATTTTTAAGATATCAGTTTTCTCCTATTTGATCTATAGATTCAATAAAAGCCAATCAAAATCCCAGAAAACATTTTAGTAGAAATTGACAAAGCTGATTCTAAAAATCTGTTTGGAAATGTGAATGACCTAGACTACATGAAACAATGTTTAAAACTAAAGAACAAAGCTAAAAGACTTATTTGATGACTTACTATAATGCCATGATAATTATAATAATTATACACAAATGACAATATTAATTAAAGAATAGAGATATAGACTATGAAAGAGACTGGAGAGTTTAGAAATAGACTTACATATACACTGTCAATTAATTTTTGGCAAAAGAACTAAGGCAATTCAATGGAAGGCAAAGTCTGTTCAACAAATGGTACTGAAAAAATCTGGTATCCATGTGGAAAACATGAAAATCACCCCTAACCTCAAGCCATATTTAAAAATTAACACAAGATGTATCATAGATAAAATGGAAAAGGTATAATTATAAATTTCCTGGAAGAAAACATGGAAGTATAATCTTTATGACTATAGAAACAAAGACTTTTTGACCTTGGAGTAGTCAAAAGACAGGAAAAGCACAAAGTAAAACACACACAAAAAAGAAAAAGCAATGAATTGGATTTTATCAAAGAAAAAAATGCTCTTCAAAATGCACAATCAAAAAAGCAAGCTACATATGAAAGAAAACATTCACTATACATGCATTTCACAAAAGACATAGAGAATATGGAAATAATTTTAAATAATTTTAGTTCTCAATAAGGCTATAAACAGCTCAATTAAAAATAAAAAAAAGATTTGAACAGATACACAATAAAAGATGACATATTCATGGCCAGTAAGCACATGAAAATATGCACAACATAGTAATCAGGGAAATGCAAATTAAATCACAGTGAAATGCCACCCATCCATTCAATGACTAGAATTTAAAAAACTGACAATATCAAGTGTTGCCAAGGATATGGAGCAACTGGGAATCTCATACATTTTTGGTGGTGTTCTGCAGTAGATAGGGTTTGTCCAAATCTACCTGAAAGTCCAAGGAAGCTGAGAGGCAGAAAAAAGGGATGGATATACTTAGTTTTTTAGAAATAAACATTTAGCAGAGACAGGAACAGAAGCTATGCTTTTGTCTTCAGCAGTGGTGACACAATATGGTGGAGCACCGTGCCTTTAGTTCCCAGACCCGGGGCTTATATACCATAGAGAAGGAATGTGTAGGACAATTGTAGGGAAAGGCAAGAATGTTGTATAAATCTGTCTATGGGCAGAATTTATGGGCAAAGTTGTTTGAGCTTACTCTACTTACTTTACTTACTGTAAATCAGGGGCACAATTTATAGTATGTGCTTTTACAAAAAGAACAGTAGATAAAACAGAAATCTTAGAGGCATTCCCAGAACTGGGATTAATCAGAAATCAACATGGTGGATTAGCATCCAAGATGAGGTTGCTTTAGGCTCCACAGGTGGGTATGTAAAATGATATGATGACTTTGTTTTGTTTTTATTCTATTTTTGAGAGAGAGTCTCGCTGTGTTGCCCAGGCTGGAGTGCAGTGGCATATCTCTGCTCACCTGCTCACCGCAATCTCCATCTCCCAGATTCAAGGGATTGTCACGTCTCAGCCTCCTGAGTAGCTGGAATTACAGGCACATGCTGTCACACCCAGCTAATTTTTGTATTTTTAGTAGAGACAGGGTTTCACCATGTTAGCCAGGCTGGTCTTCAACTCCTGGCCTCAAGTGATCCACCTGCCTCGGCCTCCCAAATTGCTGGGATTACAGGCATGAGCCACCGTGCCTGGCCTAATATGATGACTTTGAAAAACAATTTGGCAGTTTCTTAAAACTTTCACGTGTCTACCATACTACCTAGCCATTGTACTCCTAGGTATATACGCAAGAGAAATGACAACATAGGTCTACAAAAAAGGCTTGTACTTGAACACAGCAGCAACATTCAAACAGCCAAAAACTGGGGAGTTGGGAGTGGACAAATACTCATTAACAGGTAAATAGGTAAATAAATGAAGAAAATATGCCATAACCAGATAGTGGAATACTACTCAGGTATAAAAAGGAAAGGACCGCTAATATCTGCAACAACTTGGGTAACTCAAAAACATCATGCTGAGTTAAATAAGCCAGAAAAAAAGAGTTCATAATTTATTATTCAAACTATATAAAATGTAAATTAATCTATTGTGACAATAATAAATTAGAGATTTCCTGGGGCCGGGGTCGGAGAGAAGGATGGACTTCAAATGAATGAGGAACCTTTCAGGGTTCTTGGGATTGTTCTATATCTTGACTATGGCGATGGCCTTATGAGTATCTACAATGCCTAGAATTCATTCACTTTAGATAGAGTTTATCATATGTAAGTCTTTCCTCAATAAAGTTAACAAGAAAAAAAATGTCAGCACATTTGGAATTGACTCTTCACCTCTGCTGAGCCCTGGTCGAAGGACTAATGTTTTTAGTCATTGTGTGAGTCTCTGTGTGTTAAAAGGGCTTTGCAAACTTTTACAGTGGCATCAGCTAAAGGATCATCATTATTATAATGTTGGAAGGCTTGGAGAATCTGTTAAAGGTAACGCAGAAGGACTGTTTGCTGAGACAATGAGTGAAGAGGAAAAATCTAACCTTTTTCTCCATGGGGCTGTGGACATGTTTGAGATTTAGCATTGGCTGAACTTTTCCCTTCAGTGTATAAAAGGTACACACACATTATTGTGACTTGAAATCAACCCAAAGAAAATCTTTTGCAACTATAATGTTACCCAGAGCCTGGTAATTTGAAAGATAAGAACTGTTTTTCGTGCAGTAGTAAGGATTGTGATTGTAAATGCAGTCTTCTTAATTATATGTACTACTTTAGCTTCTGAAACTGCCATGGCATCTTCCTGGCAGGGCACACTGGTGTCCAGAGACAAGGCTGGCCCAGTTGACTTTCCCAGGCCATTAGGACAGTCTGGGTAGCTACTAATAAACTAACAAGCTATGTAAAAGAGTTTTAGTTTGTGGCAACAATATTCAAATCTTTGAGTCTCGGTCATATTCTCTGAGTTTCCTTTGGATTTGAGAGTCAAATAAACAGTCAGGTTCCACTTAACCTCATTCAGACTTTCCTTTTCTGGGATTGTGGGGAGTGTGCGACTCCTCACTGTGGCTTCACTCCTTTCAGTGTGAGCTCAACTCCAACAGTGCAATGCTCAGGCCTTCTCAGACCCATATGTGGCAGAAAGTGAAATTGGATTAAACAAACTCACCGAGTCAAGACACAACCACTAAGATTCTTTTGGATTCATTCAAAATCATACATCACATTTTTTTTTCAAATACTCAGCCCAGGTTTTCTTAAAGCATGGCTTCAGCTTGTTTAAATAAAATAGACCAGGATTTTAACAGTTTTGTAAAGTGTGACTGATACACAAACACATCGATAGATGTTGTCCAGGTCCTTCATGGATCAGACACTCAGAGTGCATTAAATGTACAAGAGTTTTACTAGAGAAACTCCTGTGAGGCAAAATGAGGAAGAAGCCCAGGGGGATGGGAGAGCCCTCAGGTCACAGTGCAGAGTGATTCCAGGGGAAGGAGAGAGGGAAGGACAGAAGCTGGATGGGACTGTCTTTGCTGCATTTCTTAGAGAGTTTATTAAGCTCATCAGGAACCTGCAGGCTAAAACACGTATCCAAGGAGTCCTTTGCCTTCCAGGAAGGGGCCTATCTCAGTGTCCCTGCCAAGCTCAGGCCTTAGCTGAGAGTGGCAGATGGGAATCCCTGCAGTTAGAGATCTGAGGGGCTCTGACTGCCCCAGATAGAGAGATGGATGATAGACAGCAGATGGATAGATGATATATAGATGGATAGATAGATAGCCAGATAGATAGAATTAGAAAATACATATCTGTAGTAGTTTTCTCTAGGAGGGATTGTGGGACATTTGTGGGGGTTTCCCTTTGTTCTTTTGCTTCTGGACAATTTCTACACTTTTTCATGTTTATTCTTAACCAAATTCAGTTTAAGATTTCTGCAAGTCTTTCTCTTTTTAAGTAATTCTTTTCCTAATACGAGAAATTCACAATGTTCATGGTGTGTGTGTGTGTCTGTGTGTCTGTTGCATGTGTCTGTTGCTTGTGTGTCTGTTGTGTGTCTGTTGTGTGTGTCTATTACGTGTATCTGTATGTTGTGTGTGTACTTGCTTGGACCCATTGGCACCAAGCTTTCTGATTCTTCTTCATCTTCCCCAGCTTCCTCTCCTCCCAGAAAATACACTAGAAACTTATCTTTGAGGGAAGAAGCCAAGCCTATTATAACCTTCTGCCCACATTCCCTTATCTAACCATGCTTATTGGCTACTGGTTACTTATTACATTGAACAGTGAGCACTAATTCATACACTCAAAACCTGCATCCTGGGCTCTCTTAAGAAACATGATCGAACCATTTGGGGAATAAGCCAGAGTTTAAGACCTTGTAAAATTCAAAATAAAATTATCTGTGCTCTGAGAGATTTATAATGAAAACTTCTAGTCTGTAATACAAGTTAATTTCATGGTAGGGTCATTTTGTTTATAAAAGCTGTACTGGATGGAATAGTGTCCCCTCAAAAATCCATGCTCACCTGGAATCTCAGGATAGGATCCTAATTGGAAACAGTGTCTTTACAGTTATCCTTATTGAAGGTGAGCTCACACTGGACTATAGTGGGCCCTAATCCAATGCCTGGTGTCCTTATAAGAAGGTGATATGACACAGAGGAGACACACAGAGAAGACCAGGTGAAGATGCAGGCAGGGACTGTAGTGATGCCCTCACAAACCTAGGAATGGTGAGGACTGCCGGCAGTCACCAGAAGAAGCTCATAAGAGGCAAGGAAAGGCCCTCCCCTAATGCCTTCAGAGGGCGCATAGCACTGCCGACATCTCAAGCCCAGACTTTTAGTCTCCACAACAGTAAGAGGATACAGTTTTGTTAATTTGAGCCACCTAGCTTGTGGTACTTTGTCACAGCATCCCTAGGAGAGTCATGTAAGAGTCAAGGTGACAGAGCCTTATTGTAGAGGTGCTCGTGGACAAAAAACTCATTAGCAGAGGGCCACTGTGCAACCTCCTGGTGTGCCCTCCCCGGTCAACAAAGTGCATTGCAAAGAAACATCCTAGATGAGGATTGATGGCACCTGAGCTACTTCGAGGCATGAGCCTCACTGCCAGCTCACATTCCCAAGCCCAGAGCCACTCTGCATGATGTTTGATATCTGCACATAAGGGAGCAGCAAAAAGTGTACAGTTACATGGTGACTGCAGCATACATATGTCCATCCCATAACCTCCTGCTGCTTTTGCTTCTATCTGTCCCTAGAGGACAGCCTCCCTCAAACAAACATGAGGCATTCTTTAGAAGGGAGAGCAAGGAGAAGGCCTTTGTCATCAATGCACTCTGACTGTTCGCGATTATGAACAAACCAAGACAGCAGCCTAGGGACAACTTTGCACATGATCAATCATTTACTGCTAACCTCTCTGTGGAAAAGCAACAATCTCTTTTTTTTTTTTTTTTTTTAAATAAGATAGAGTTTCGCTTTTGTCACACAGGTTGGAGTGCAATGGTGCAATCTCAGCTCACTGCAACCTCCGCCTCCTGGGTTCAAGTGATTCTCCTGCCTCAGTCTCCTGAGTAGCTGGGATTACAGGCATCTGCCACCACGCCTGGCTAATTTTTTTTTTTTTTTTTTAAGAGATGGAGTCTCACTCTGTCACCCAGGCTGGAGTACAGTGGTGAGGTCTCAGCTTACTGCAACCTCCACTTCCTGGGTTCAAGCAATTCTCCTGCCTCAGTCTCCTAAGTAGCTGCGACTACAGGTACATGCCACCATTGCTGGCTAATTTTTTGTATTTTAGTAGAGATAGGGTTTCACCATGCTGCCCAGCCTGGTCTCGAACTCCTGAGCTCAGGCAATCTGCCCACCTCAGCCTCCAAAAGTGCTAGGATTACAGGCATGAACCTAATTTTTTGAATTTTTAATAGAGACGGGGTTTCACCACGTTGGCAAGGCTGGTCTCGAACTTCTGACTTTAGGTGACCCACCCACCTCGGCCTCCCAAAGTGCTGGGATTACAGGCATGAGCCACCACGCCCAGCCAAAAACAACAATCTTTTATCAAGAAGGTGATGTTATGGGGAATCAGCAGAGGTCGGGCTTACAGAGGACCTGGAGGGGCCAGAACTAGCTAGGAAAGGGGCTGGGGGAGGAATGGCTTCCTGCAGGCTGCAGACCACAGCAAGGGGTCAGTGTGCACACAATGCAGTGTGCGGTTCTGGTGAGTCCTGAGGATGAAGCCAAAGCCAGAACCCAAGGGCTGTCAGGCCACACCCCAGATCAGTGGTGACACTGATTGTTACTCAGTAGAGACACTAAGTGTCTCCATAAGGAATTTGATTCCCATCTTGGAGAGATCAGAGTCAAGCAGAAGGCCTGGGCGAGCCCGGCAGGGTGCAGCATGAGGGGCCACAACCAGAGGGGCAATGAGAGCCAACTGTGAAGGTGAGGGGGCATCATCAGTTCTAGAAGGTCCATGCAGTCCATCTGTGCTTCTGCAGCACGCAGAATACCATCATGGCCACGATTCCCTTGAGTTTTAGCTTCCGTCCTCTGCTCTGATTTTTTGCATTTTTCCTGGTGTAGATAGATGCTAAGAGGCATATACTGTGATTTCGCAGGACTCTTCAGGGGCTGATATTCCCAAAGGTCTTCATTTTCTGCAGAGATCTTTGTTCAGCTCTTCTCTATGTCTCATTACCTGCACACCTGCTGCCACTTTTCAGGAGCTAGATCATAGTTCTGGGCTGTGGAGGGGCATGAAATAGTGATAAGTAGATCCCCGCAGCTTCAAAATAAATGTTGAAATAAATAGAGAAATAATAGGAAAATTCAGAGTGTGTGTCACATAGGCTAGAGTCGTTTGGGGGATTCGGCGAAATGATGTGTATGGAGGGTATAACGGTCTAGGTGCAATCAGGTAAGATACTCCACATGATAGGTTAAATAAAAAATGTGAATGCATTATAAAATGTATGAACTATAATAAAGGCATAACTATAAGATATAAGGAAACTCTGTGTACCCTAGGGCTGAGGGAGGGCCCCCAAGGAAGGACACGCTTGGGAAGGGTTCACCTCTTACTGGAGGAGGTGTGGACTGGCCACTGGGTAGCAGAGAAGTTGGCTGCTTTAGCCAGACTGGAGCTGGTCTGGAGTTGCTGGGCAAACAATCGACCACCCTCCGGAAGGCAGGCAGGGCCAGACATCAGTCAGCAATCCGGGGCTGCAGTGGGAACCTGCACTTGGGAGATGGGAGAGAATCTTCAGAGGAGCAGGCTGCATGGGAGGACGGGGAGAAGGCTCTCAGAGGGCAGGCCGCTCGGGTGGAGCCCTGGGCCACAGACATGTGGCACATGGGTCATGCTGGGGCTTTTTGCAGACAGGTTATCAGCAGGCGGAAGCGGCAGGGTTGCAGAGGGATCACTTTCAGGGCCTGTGGTTCAGGCAGGATCCGCTGGAGTTCCTCACACCCACGTGGCTGACTCTCCCCACAGGCCCCAGAAAAACTGCAGGAAGGCCCTTCCGCCTGCACCTGAATGTCCCTTCTAGGCCCTTTACGGACAGAACTTAACTAGGTGCTCACTTTAAAGAAAAAAATGCTTAAAGGAATTCCATTGTCTATTATAGAACACAAATGGAAGGGTACATTTGGAGTTCAGAGGCAATAAATTAACTGCCACTGAAAGCTTAGCAAAGAGACAGGCAAGTAGTAGGTGCTCAGTGATTGGAAGTTGTGAGTATTACACTTTTTATTCAGTGAAACTGAATACATCTAAATTTTTGGGAATACAGTTAAAAGGCAGTCATCTTAGTAATTTTGTTGTGTAATTTATTTTTGTGTATTACTTAACTAGACACAAAGCTGAGAATCTGCATGCAAAGTATTCCTAGTTTCTATTCATAATTCATATTTGTTTACTCTCTTTTTTGCCTAGGTCTTATACAATATGTTAATTGCCTTTACAAAGATGCATAAATTTGAAGACATAGAACCTGTCGACATTTTGGCTGGATGTGCCCGATTCATCATTGTGGGGCTTGGAGGGGTATTGTTTGGCATCGTTTTTGGATTTATTTCTGCGTTTATCACACGTTTCACTCAGAATATCTCTGCAATTGAGCCACTCATCGTCTTCATGTTCAGCTATTTGTCTTACTTAGCTGCTGAAACCCTCTATCTCTCTGGCATCCTGGCGTGAGTACAAACCAAGGATCAAGTCACATAGTAATAGAAAGAAAGTTTAGGACCACATCATGTGAACCAGGCATCTGGGAAAGACATGACTAATGACGCTAACCCTCCAACATGTTGCAGTATTTAGGAGCTTCTAAACTTTTATAAAACCTGATTCAGGTTCTTTGTCAAACCAACGTTCTCTCCAATGTCTGCCTTCATCTTCTTCTTGTGATTTGCCTGAGGAGGAAAGCATAGCAATTATCATGTCAATTTAGAAGGCTCAGGAAAGCCGGTACAGAGAAGATCTGGGGAAACTTCAACGTTGAGTTCTCATCTCAGTAGTGTGTTTTTTTCCTTGAAATGTTTTTTTTTTTTTTGAGACAGAGTCTCATTCTGTCGCCCAGGCTGGAGTGCAGTGGTGCAATCTAGGCTCACTGCAAACTCCGCCTCCTGGGTTCATGGCATTCTCCTGCCTCAGCCTCCTGAGTAGCTGGGATTACAGGTGACCACCACCACGCCTGGCTAATTTTTTCATATTTTTAGTGGAGACGAGTTTTCACCGTGTTAGCCAGGATGGTCTCGATCTCCTGACCTCGTGATCTGCCCGCCTTGGCCTCCCAAAGTGGAAAAGTTAATTTTAAAGTTGAAGAAAGGCATGCACGAGGGACAGACATTCCTGGGCTCTGCCTTCTGCTGTGCCCCTCAAACCACATCACGCAGCCATGGCTCTTCAGTGTGGGATGAAACTAGGCAGATGGGATAAGACTAGAAATCTACATTTCTTTGCTCTAATGAAAATATTTTTGAAATGCTTATCCTTATGTCCTTGTATCCTTGAGATGTTATCTTTGAATGAGGCTTCTCAGCTTGGCTTATTATATCTGATGATGTTGTTTTCTGTACAGCATTATCTTTCTTTCCAGCTATTCAGGCAGATACATTTAATTTTATTGTAGAGAAATATCTCTTTCAATTAAATGTGATAGTGTAAACTCTAGGCATCTGTCACTTTCCCACCTGGAAAATGCTCAAAACTTCTAAGACAAGGCAAGTTTCTTTCTCTTTCCCATACTTGCTTAATGACTCTAGAACAGAAATATTTGAAATAAAGCCAATAAAAAAGAACCTTGCATTGTCTTAGAAGTTTTGATCATTTATGGTTGGATTGGAGGAAATGAGAACCTTGCTGAATTATTCTGTTATTCTGGTTTAAGGCAGAGTAAAGTAGAGAGTGTGAGTTGGGACTGACAAACTCTTCATGAAGAGGGCAAGAGAGAAGCATTCTGCATTGGGTGTGCCCATGGGAATTACGTGTCCTTTTATTTCACCGTGCCACGCCCACCTTCCCATCACATTCAGCTTTACCTTGTAAAGATCTCTTAGGGAGGGAAAAGAGGGAGAAAGAAAATCTGTGGAAAATCTGCAGCCACAGAGGGGAATAAGGGAGATATTCCTGCATCAACACGGGCTTCACGCATCTGTGGCATTGCCTGTGGGGAGGGCATTTTGTGGAGGGGGAAAACCTCATGGATTTTCTCTGAGACTCTGCTCCTTTTATAGAATCACAGCCTGTGCAGTAACAATGAAAAAGTACGTCGAAGAAAACGTGTCTCAGACATCATATACGACCATCAAGTACTTCATGAAGATGCTGAGCAGCGTCAGCGAGACCTTGATCTTCATCTTCATGGGTGTGTCCACTGTGGGCAAGAATCACGAGTGGAACTGGGCCTTCATCTGCTTCACCCTGGCCTTCTGCCAAATCTGGAGAGCCATCAGTAAGAGAGAGCAGGGCTCCAGAGTCTCTGGTCCTGCTGCATTTTCAGTTCTCTTATTCCCTTCCGCAATGTTAAAACTAGAGGACTGAGTAGATGTTAACTGGTTTTACCGGTTAGGGTAGACTAGGCACCTGGTCGTGAGCAGAAATGTTTTCTGTTTGTTCCCTCAGTCAGCTCAAAGTAATTAGTGGTTGATAATGTTCTGCACTGAAGCAAGGCTGGGGCAAGGAATAGTTTTTAATTGAAGAAAGAACTTTCACATCTACCTATTTAAACATAATTCAGTCAATGGAAAAATATATGTTTGTTACTTTTTATTTGGAGTTGCACCAATGTTTTTGGTTCCTAAGACCAACATATCCCTTGCGCTTCACTTCTTTGCAGATTTGTATCCTCTTGCACCTTAAATCAGATACGGATTATAAACTGTGGGCATTTATTTACACTTTCACTATAGGATAAGTGAGATCTCACAAATTGTATTCTACGGAAGACAAATACTGATAGAAAACATCCCCCTAAATAGTATAGATGGTTTTATTTGAGTGTTGAGTGCATGAATGTGTGATGTATAGCAAACGAAAAAATCAGGAAGTGAATATTTTTAAAAGAGCTTTGTATTAATTAGTAAGAACAACTTTAGAGTGTAACTGGCATCACACCTGTAAAATGTAACTAATCTTTTAAAATGAGAACTAGTGGCTGATGATTTATCTTGTACATTTATGTTTCAGGAGCTAGAAAAGAACATCAATCACTGAACTACAATATATGTGTTGCCTTTTGATTAAAAGCAAGTCTATTTTTAAGTGACTTGACTAATATTTGAAGCGTTATGTTAAATGACTTTGACCAATATTTTCAAGCCAATTACTCAAAGAGAAATTAGGCGAAATGGTTGAGAACTTATCTTGAACATACTAATTCCGAGTTCATTTAGGATGGGTTGCAGGCTCTAGAGGAGATTAACAAGAATACAGAAATATTAAAATATCTATAGGTAACTCTGAATATATATGTTTGCTGGCTCCTTGGGGGAGAATAGAGGAAGCTGTGATACAAGTTTGTTATCTCAAATCATTATCACTGGCCTTATTACGAACTAGCTGTTTGATCTTGGACAGACATTTAACTGCTCAAAATCGTCTTCTTCAACCACAGAAGGATGGATTTGAACAAATTTCTTAGTTCCCTTTCAGTTCTAATACTTTGGGAGTCTACAGGGGAGTAGAGCTAATGCCAAGAGAAGTAAAATTACAGAGCTTTAGCCCAGCCAACAAGAAAAGAAACTACCTAGGAGAGGATTTATATTGTAGGAACCTCGTCATTGTTAATCCTTCACGATCCAGCTCAACCCCATACTCTTATAGTTGAGGAAATTGATGGAAAAACCACCAAAACGTGACAAAATTGGCCACATCACAGCAATTGACAGAGCCAGGTGTTAGAATACGGTTCTCCCCCTTATAGCCTGTTCTCTTCCCACCCTGACTCATCATAACTAATAGTAGTTCACACTCGTGAAGACTTGTTACGTAAAAGGCTGCATCTTATGTTATTTATGGATGTTAAATTTATTTAATCCTTACGTTCACGTTCTGAGAGAAAAACTATGGCTACCCCATCAAGCAGATGAGGAGTCTGAGGATATGAAATGGTTAAGAACCTCGCTCCAGGTCACATGTCTGGCATGGAGAGGAACCAGGACAAACACAACAATATTTTAAAAAGTAAATTTGCTTATCTTTTGCACTATCCATGTGCCTATTATCAAAGAATGCTTGCTGGCAAGTCTGTGTGATGAGACGCACATGAGGATGTGAAGAGTTTTATTCCACTAAGTGAAACTCTTCTTTGATTCATCAGAGCTTTAATGAAAGGACCTTTCCTAGCAGGCACCACTGCATTGGTGCTACCTAGGTTATGTGAACCGCATGGGGATGAAAACCAATGTGGTAGAAAACTCCTCTATGTTTCAAGCAAGCTCTTCCACCCTAAACCTGCTGTTTAAGAAGCTCACTGGCAGTAAGAAGTGCCCACTCACCCCCTAACCCTTGCCAACTTCCTTCCTTGTTTGCATTGAACCTCAAGAGGGACAAGCCAACGATAAGGGATTTGACTGTAGAGACCACAGTCTCTAAGAGGACCCCTCTCATTTTTAAATTACAGAACTCCTTTGGATACCCAATGAGAATATGAGATGATAAGAATGCATTTATCCCCCCCACCCACTCAACAATATCTTTGCTTTGACTAGTTTTGGAAAGCGGGACAAAAATTATGAATATAGATTAGAAAATATATACCTTACATTAAACAAATCAAGATTTTATTAATTTAAACACATAAATACAGACACATACACACAACACATGCCAATAAACTGTAGCAAAGATTCCCACTTGAAGTGCTACTGTCTCACAACTAACAAAGTGAGAAGCCATAAAAGATATTCTACCTGGGATAGGTAATCATGGATGTATGATGGAATTAGGCTGCATTGTTTGCAGGGCATGTGCACACAACCTCAGTTCGCTAGCTCTGTATCTCTGCTCGTTCATGATCCTCTGCTCTAATACATATTTTCCCCTTTCTAGGCGTATTTGCTCTCTTCTATATCAGTAACCAGTTTCGGACTTTCCCCTTCTCCATCAAGGACCAGTGCATCATTTTCTACAGTGGTGTTCGAGGAGCTGGAAGTTTTTCACTTGCATTTTTGCTTCCTCTGTCTCTTTTTCCTAGGAAGAAAATGTTTGTCACTGCTACTCTAGTAGTTATATACTTTACTGTATTTATTCAGGTAAGTAGGTTTCCCTTATATTTAAAATAAATAGATTATTTCAGGACAATATAGTAAATTAGTAAAATACAAATAAAGGCATTTTATCTGATTTTCAGATCTGTGCTCAATACCCAAACTAAATTTCTGGAGATTTCTAGATCATGTTTGTGACCATCCTTTAACTTCTAAAATATATTGCCTTTTAATCAATACAACATATTAATCAAAAGATTCCTGAGTAACAGGTGACTAATAGTCACTCTACTCTACATTTCTGAAAATGAGATTCTAATTAGTACTAGGTAGCACAAGTTTTTGTTTTAGTTGGAGTTAGCTCTTGATGAACTAATGAAAGATTATTTTAATGGGTGAAACCAAATTCCTATATTAAAATACAGGCAATATATCTATTTTTATTGCAGTACTTAAAGGAATGAAAAACTGAAATGAACACTGGAGGATTTATTCTGTAATAGCTAGTACAAAAACATATAGATTGGACATTCTAATAGTTTTGTTAATAAATTTGCTCTCTCTAGCGACAGTCTTCATTACAACAAAACCCTTTATTTTATTATTTCTGATATAGGGAATCACAGTTGGCCCTCTGGTCAGGTACCTGGATGTTAAAAAAACCAATAAAAAAGAATCCATCAATGAAGAGCTTCATATTCGTGTAAGTTACCTCATAGTCACAATTAATAAATTAATAAGACGTTTCCCCTTTGTCACCATGAGACGTGTGCACACATCACTAGACTTCCTCTTTCCTCCCCCACTGTACAAAGAGTGACTGTATAAGTTTCCTATGGCTGCTGTAGGAAGTTGCCACAAACTTAGTGCTTAAAACAATGCAGATCTATTGTCTTATAGTTCTGGAGGTCAGAAGTTCAAAATCCAGGTGTTGCAGGGCTGTGCTCCTTTCTGGAGGCCCTGGGGAGAATCTGTTTCCTCACCTCCCGCAGCTTCCAGAGGCTGCCTGCTTTCCTTGGCCCAGGGCCCCTTCCATCTCCAGAGCCCGCAATGGCTGCATCCCTCCAACAATGATACTTCTGCCTCCCTCTTCCACATTGAAGGAGCTTTATGATCTCACCGCATCCACATGGATAGTTCAGGAGACTGTCTCCAGCTTAAGATCAGCTGATTAGCAACCCTAAGTCCATCTGCCACTTAATCCTCCTTTAAACTAAACTACCATATTCACAAGCTCTGGGGATTAAGACATGGATATCTTTACAAGGTCATTGTTCTCCCTACCACAGTCTGCCCTCTGTCTCCCAAAGATTCATATCTGTTCCACATGCAAAATACCTTCCTTCTATCCCAACACCCCAAAAGTCTCAATATACTGCATCATCAATTCAAAATCCAAAATATCATCTGAATCTTATCAGTTCAAAAATCGCAAATCTCAATATCTCCATTATCTAGAGCAGGGCTCAGTGAGGCTCTGGGTATAATCCATTCTGAGGCTCAGTTTCTCTTCATCTACGAATTTGTGAAACTCAAGAAACAAGTTATCTGCTCTTAAAATATATGGTAGGACACTCATTGAATAACAGTTATAACCATTGCCTTTCAAAAAACTATGGAGATAATGGAATAAAAAAAAGGAGTCATTGATACTAAGCAAACTTCAATGTTTCCTGGGCAAGCTCTATTTGGTTTCAAGGGCTGGGAATCCCCTAATCTCTTGCAACTCTTTGTTCCACCCTCTGGATTCTCAATTTCACCCTCTGAATCATACTTCCTTTTTTTTTTTTTTTTATAAAGGTAGCATAAATTTGCAGCTGAGTAATTTTATCAGTCTATTCCTTGCTTATAGAATTGTGAGGGTCTGATATCTTTCTTTGATTTTGTCCACCTTTTTTGTCCAAGCTGGTGGTGTTTCCATCAGGGTTCAACAGAGAAGCAAAGCCAGTAGGATGGATGGATATAGATAGATATAGATACACATACAGATACAGATACAGATACAGATATAGATACAGATATAGATATAGATATAGATATAGGTAGATATATGAAGAGATTTATTGTAAGGAATTGTTTTTCACTAGTGTTGGGGCTGGCTAGGAAAGCCCAAAATCCAGGGGACAGGCCATCCAGAAGAGCAGGCTGGAACCCTCAGGCATGAGCCAAAGCTGCTGTCTACGAGTAGGATTTTTTCTTCATCAGGGAAGCCTCGGGCCTGTTCTTAAGACCTTTCAACTGAATCAGGCCCACCCAGATTATCTGGGGTCATCTCCCTTATTTAAGACAACTGATTATGGACTTTAATCAGATCTATAAAATACATTTACAGCAACATCTAGGGTACTGTTTGATTGAATAACCGGGGACTTGCCTGTCTAAATTGATATCTCAAAATACTATCACAGTTCAAAACTGTCCTGTTTGTTTCTAAAATCACTGTTCCAATGAAATATGGGGTCCTCTGCCCTTTTTGAATATAGGAGGGGCAAAGGGTGTTACTTCTTTTGCAAACATGGCTGAGTGGCAGATTTTAGTGAAAACATCCCAGTCAGGCAAAGATGAATATGACATTGGGCATGGTTTCTACTTGTTTGTTTAAGTTCGGCACAACATTGAAGGGATACCACTGTGTACAGCTCCAAGGAATAGAAATGAGAACTAATGTCTGAAGGGTTATAGGTGGAGACTTCAACTCAGTTAATGAAAGAGCATTCTGACAATAATTTCCTGATTGGCATACCCGAAGCTGAAGTAGATGTGTCTAACCAGTAATTGGGAACATGTGGCATAGTTGCTGTACATGAGATTCAAGCTTTGAGGAGATAGTTGAACCTGAAAAATTTTAGGTTTCCTCTATCCCTGAGAGTTCACCATTTAATACTAGAGAAACTGATGAATAATGAAGTCTTCCAAAATCTACCCTAAAGTTCGTGGTCAAAGTGACCTAGTAAATTTGGTTATTTAAATTCCAGGAAATCCTAATGAAAAATTTTGAAGGCCATTTGAAAATAATTAACAGATAAGGATAAGTAGTAACTGTTTTAAAACATGTAACTCCTTAACATCTATCTTTATCTCCCATGATTTATTATTTTGACAAATTACATAATCCACCTAAGTACATGGAACTTGGATATTTCACTCTTCTCTCATTTATTTTTCTTTTCCTCAAAAATGTTATAATTTTTGGTAGAAGGTAGTGAATCAATTATTTAATAATTAATTTCATATTTGAATCTGTTTTTCAAAACAAAATTCAGAAGCCAGTATAGACTTCAATAATTTCAAATTTAAAATATTTGGAGAATAATTTCATAATTATTTTGAAGATTTGCACTTTTTCCTAAATTTCCATAAACAATTTTGGATAAAACAAATGCAATATAATTTGCTTGAGTGGTGAAATGTAAGTACTTAGATCAAACAAGCATGTTAAAATGAGGAATATAGGTATTTTGTTATTCTATGTTATAGTAGAATATAGAATTATATTTCCAGGAATTATTTGACTGGATAACATTGTGTTCTTTTCTTTTTCAATGAAATTAAAAGTAAGTTATTACAATTATTTAGTATCTTAAATATGATATATTTTATTATTATTAATTATCCTCCAAATGATTTCAGTAATGAGAAATTTCCTAGATCATTCTAGAAAAGTATTATCCAAAGCGAATGCCTGGTGCCCTGTTTTCTTTATGTATTATGTGAATTATCAAGAAACTTATCTACAGAGTCTTTAAACCGCAAAACAAAGTTGAAATTACTATGAAAGACTTCAAATATTTTATTACATGAACACAGTGATAGAAAGTCAGATAGGCTCCAGAAAATTAAAGCCTCCTTTGTTTTTTAAAGTGTCTTAGTCGTTCTGTGTGTCTTTCAGAGTTCGCGTTTCTCCAGCAATCATTTTCTTGTGTTTGTTTGGCAGCTGATGGATCACTTAAAGGCTGGAATCGAAGATGTGTGTGGGCACTGGAGTCACTACCAAGTGAGAGACAAGTAAGGAGGCTGAGGGTTTCACTCCCTGACAAACGATGCGTGTGGCATGGGTAACTTCTAAAGGTTCCATTGGAAGCTGGGCATAAAACCAGAGAGAATTCAGGGAATGGAGACCAAGAAGATAAAGTGCTCCAGAGCCATCCCCTACAGGAAGCAGTTGAAATTCCAGGGCATGCTAAGCCTGGAAAACGAAGAATTTTCAGGTGGAAGATGCAGTAGACTTGTGTAGGTTGTTTCAGAGAGAACTAGTACAGCTAATGGGTAGAAATTAGAAAAGTAGTATTTAAGTTAAAAACAAGGACGAGGTTCCCAATGATAAGATCAGCTCTACCACGGAATGGCCAGCTTGGAAATGGAGTTTAGAAAGGGAGTTTGGTGCCTCCTTAGGAATCCTGGCAAGGGATTACTCCATTGTTGGGGAGGCCATGGTGGAAGATCTTTAAGATTCTCAAATATAGTAATTCTTTTTTAAAATGCCCAAATCCCTCTTCTCCACCATATCTCACCTTTCAGAATGTACTGTTTCACTGGACTTAGTTTCCAGTTCAGGAGGGAGGTTGCGGCTGGAGTTATCAGTGAGTAGCTGGAAGCTCACTGAGGATGGGGCTCTGAGAAGCTCTCCCTCTCGTGGCGCAGGCAAGGAAAAGAAAGTGCGGAAGGAGATTGAGAAGTGGTCAGGCAGGCTGGCAGGGAAGCAGGAGCGGGTCAGGGTGTGGAGGGCACAGAGGGAGGACCCAGCACCTCAGGAGACACAAAGCATCCAGTATGGGAAGAATGAGGGCAGCCTCTGGAGTTGAACAGGACAAGGTCAAGGCGAGCTCAGTGAGAAGAAAGTCAGGGAGGTTGTTACGGTTGGGGAGGTGATTACCGTGGGCTGAGAATACACAGGAACCGTGGCTTCTCATGAGGGCAGAAACCTAGAAGACAGAAGATCGACCCAGTTGGAATAAGAGGAGGCCTGGTCTGAGCCGAGCTCGGACAACAAAGTTCAGGAAGCCAGCCCCTAACCCTGGAGGGGCTTAGCTGACAGAGCCTGCGCACCTCACGAACCAGGAAACCAATTGCCAGAGAATAAACCAGCAGCCCGGAAAGCTATGTGCCCCTCTGGAAAATAAAGCAGGCGGGCAAACTACTCTTTGAATGTAAAGTGATTGAAAGTGTTGAAAATTCCAACTCCAAACAAAAGGCTGACTCTGAAGGCACCATATGCATAGCGCAGCTCAGTCGAATGGGCTGGCCAGAGGTCTCGCCTATTCAGAATCTCCATCATTCAGGCTACTGGGACATATGTAGGGTTTTTTTCTTCCCCTTAATTGGTAGGATTCAAAATGATCTGCAGCATAATGGGGCAAAACTACTGTAACTACCGGGCCATTTAAAGTTATTGGGTTCTGGTTGAATAGGCCAGTATTACTGTAAGTGCAGCTGCCGCTGTTATGCGCTATTAGAATGGAACACTTGTTCAAAAGCTTCAGCCCCCTCATTTCTTCTCTTACAATTGGAGCTGAGCTGGGCTGGGCCTCCCCCGCGCTTCACTTATGCACACTTTTTGCCCTGATTGCAGCTTGTCCCTTCCTTTTGTTTAGCTGATTTTCAATGTATTCAGGCCAGTAGGCCATTCTTTTTTTTATTTTAAAAAATGCATAAATACTATGAATTTTTTAAAAAATGTGTTCAAATGCTGCGACTTCCAGGCACTGTCCTGATGTTTCTTAAGAATAAAGTTAAGTAATAAGTAGTTTGTTTTAAGAGAAACGCATACTTACGTAACACATACAGACGTTCAAGGTTTCCAAAATGTTGGTTTTCATTTTTAGGTTTAAGAAGTTTGATCACAGATACTTACGGAAAATCCTCATCAGAAAGAACTTACCCAAATCAAGCATTGTTTCTTTGTACAAGAAGCTGGAACTGAAACAAGCCATCGAGATGGTGGAGACTGGGATACTGAGCTCTACAGCTTTCTCCATACCCCATCAGTGAGTCATATCTGTTCTTTGTTCTAAACTTTCGCTGTCAGAATTCCAAGGGGCACTGACTGATTGCCTCATTTAAAGGTACACGAGGAGTAAAAAGGCAGAAATATAAATAAGAAATTATTTTTAAAATATGTAATCTAAGTCTTGGCATTTTTATGGCTTGGCCCAAGCTCACATATTTTACCTAGTTTCTGAAAATTACTTTCTAGCAAATGTTGCTTCCTTAGAGTTGTATGACATCTTTCTTTGGGAGGGAAGGGCAAGTGAATGTGTAGAATTGCAGCATATTTTACAAGACTGTCTCATTTTCCTCCTGACATGACCCCTGTGCATGTGATTCTGTCCTTCCTACCATTGTGTTTCTTCCCATAAGCCATTTCTCTTCCTCTTTTACATGAGAGATGAGTTAACTTTCTGAGATGATAACTTGGATTTGGGAAGGAGTGATGATAGCAAGAGGTGTGGTCATTGGTGGTCTATGTAAAGAGAAAGTTGTGTTTGTAATTGCATCTAAGGCTAGGGTCTACATGAGATTGTGAAATTTGCCTTGAGTCTATGTGAGACCAGCTTGGAGTAGAAGCAGGGAGTTGCCTGGATTCCTGGGGAACAGGGAGTTGTGGAAGCAGGACATAGGGAGGGGTGATACTGGAATACAAACCCATCATTACAAGATGATTTTCTATGCAACGTGGTAGAGCCTCTGGTAGCCACTTTTCCCAAGAGCTGGCTAAATACTTCTTAAAGCTGTTTTAACTCTGACATTTAATGAGAGCCCCTTCAATGTCAAAAGAATTCATTAATTTCCCAAAGATGCCCAGTTTTTCTCCAACAAATGGTTTATTGGGAAAATTAATCACAACATATATTTAGGATAAGGAACATGAGTCCCTCCATCCTGTTGTCTTCAGCAGGTAAAAACACTTGATCATATGCTTCAATTATGTCTTCACATTTAAAAAGGAAGTTGGAAGAAGAGCTAAGAATAGGTAGCAATAAAATTGTCACTGTTGCCTGAGTGTTATTTCTGAGATAACACCTTCATCCCTTGCCTGCTAATAAATCAGAAACACCCTTGCATTTCTTACATGGCCTGGGAAGAATCCTAACTAAAAGTCACTAAGAAATAAGGCAGAAAGCTTTGTATTATACTGAGATAATCCCTGAGGATATCTCAGTATAATACAAAGCTTTCTGCCTTATTTCTTAGTGACTTTTCTTTGAGGGTGGTGGGTTGGGGTTGTTGGTTTGTTTTGATGCCTGCTCATCACATGGCTTTAAGGAAACTTCTGATATTAAAATGGAAAAGTGTTGACAAATATATACTGGCAGTGCTCTGCTGCATCATAGTGGAGCCCCAGGCAAAGGAAACATCAGGCATATTGATCCTCTATTATTTAAAATGTTGATATTATACTCATCAATAATTTTTTTGCATTGACCTTTATTTCTAAAAATATTGCATTTAAATCTGACTTACCTTAGTTAACTGAGTTCTTTGCAACCCCCTTGCATTTGACACCTTTGATCCAATCCTGTCTGTTAAGACACCTCCTATGTGCCAGGCATCGTGAAGTGGACACAGGCCTTGCCCTCATGGACACCATAATCTGGTAGGGTCATGACGTTAACAAAAAAGGCCACACAAACATAATCATAAAGAATAGAGAGTTATGCAAGTCTATGAGAGGTGCACCTCACCTGGGCTCCTTGCCTTTGACCTGCTCACTGAAGGATGAATGCTGATTAATGCAGTTTAGACCATTAGAAACTTCCTTAATTGCTTTGCTTACTTATGTGAGCACTTGGTTTAGGAAGGTATGGGTGCTTATCTCAAATGAGAATCAGTCTGCCAGGTGGCAAAGCATATTTTGAATTTTTGTATTACATTGCATCAGTCATAAGCATTTGCCTTAATTTCGGATCTCAAGGCAATCTTTAAACCAGTTTTATTTGGAGTGGGGGCCTGCCGGTTAAGTCAATTATTTCTTTAGAAATGAATTTAAGATTAGTGAGAGAACCTTATAGGTACGAGATAAATTTTTTTTCCTCGTACACCCCAAGCAGTTAGTTAACTAGGGTGGGAGCGATTTTTTAAAGTTGATATTTAATACATACTTAGTATTTAAATTGCCTTTATTTGATCTCATCAGAAATCTGTAGGACGTCAAGCAAAAAGGAATTCCTCTCCTGAGATCAAAGCAGCTAATTTCTTACCAAACAAACCTTCATACAATAATAGGAAAAAGAAGTGTGTACTCAGCTCGCTTTTTATTATTCTGTATGAGATGATAACAACAAAATGCACAGGTATTTTTCTCTTTAGAAGTTCAAGCAATTGTTCTACAAAAGGTTTAGATTTTCAAATTCTATGACCTTCAGGAGAACACTGCCACTATGGTTGTCTATTTGCACAGTTTGGATGATGTTGATTTTTTGGAATCCCATTGCTTTTACATACATTACCTTATTTGAAACTCAAAACAATCCTATGAATAAGTAGAATATTCACTTTGATTACTATCTCAAATATGAAGCAGCTCATCTCACCAGTGAGTAGTAAGCTGTTAGAAATTATCAGAGATAGAGACTCAAGCTGATTAAAAGTGTTGAAGCTTTAAACATTTTTTGATTAAAGTGATATTAAAATATAAAATATTTATATATTTATAGGCATAACAAACATAACAACCATGCAACTTCAAAACGTATTTTAAAACTCCCAGATAATTTTAATGTGTCATTTCTTTTAAAGAGGCCTAAAGTAACTTCACTGTAGTGAAGATGCAGGTTCTGATGCCATTTTTCACTTCCACAATGGAACACTGCATTTTGAGGAGCAGCATAATCTCAGCCACTCATCACTCATTCCAAATGTTGTTCATCTTGGTGATCTCTGTAAAAACATGCTAAGCAGCTGCACACAGGGCTGCTGGTGGGTTCCACTGTGTGCACCACAGGCAAGTTTTCCTGTCCTCTGAGCCCACTTTTCCTACAGACTTCACATCTTAGCTGCTTAAAAAAAGATGTGTTCTTCTAAATAAATTCGCAAACCATATTTGATATTTTGGAAGTTCATACTATGATATGTGTATTCTACTAGATGTTATAGTAGAATTGAAGCTTCTTTTTACATTATTATAGCAACCGACCAAAAGAGAAAAAGATTGAGGATTGATTGATGAGAACAAATATACACTTAGAGGGAAGAAATAAGCTCTGGTGGTTAATAGGATTGTAGGGTAACTATAGTTAACACTAACTGTACATTTCAAAATAGCTAGAAGAGAATGATTTGAATGTTTCTAACATAAAGAAAAGATAAAAATGTAAGGTGATGGATATCCCAATTACCTTAATTTGATTATACGAATGTATCAAATTATCACATATACCGCAAAACTATGTACAACTATTATGTATCAATATAAAAGATAAGTAAGAAGAGTTATGGGAGAGATGAATGTTGTATTCAGTATACTTAGGTTCAGATTTTTCCAGTTTGATTGAAATTATTGCAGAACTTTTATTTAAGGTGATGAAGATCTCCTTTAAGGATAATGAATGAATGGTCCAGTGACAAGAGTCTTTTGGTTTATAAGTTGACTTGATATAGAAATGATCACTCATTCAGTTTTTCTAAAGCTGTATCTCCTGTGCTTGTGCTGTGAGTATTTCAGGGACGATTTTGCTAATGAAGTGGCATGAAGAAAACTCCAGGTATCAGCTTGCCCAAGTGAGTCAATTCTATAGCTGTAGAATGATAGCTGCATAATTCTATAGCTGCGGCTTCTCAGTGTGGCTCCATGAAGGGAAATGCCTTTGGGATACCTGGAGCACCCATTCCAACCAGAGCTTGAATGGACTTTAACTAAGTTCGTCCTCCCCAAAGTGGTCAATTACAAACTGGGAAGAGTGCCAAGTTAGAGCTACTGCTATATCAAGTGTAACTTTACCATTTCCTTTATCAATGGTTTTTCCTATTAGGTTGTTTCATAATGAACACAAAAATGGAACTATTTGACTAGCTGTTGTTTCTGCTTAGCAGTACAGCACATTCACCACATTAAAGGAATGTGTTCAGATTGTGAAAGTGTGTGGGCATATCTAAATCAGAATAAATGTTATTCAAAGGACATTTAAACAGTTAGGTTTAAATGCCCTGATAATAATGTTTAGATCACCAAGGGTGGTAACTGTATATCAATAGAGGTGGCATTTGCAGCTTTACGATATGGAAACAGATTTCAATCAGTTTATAGAGAGGACATTAGTCAGTCTACAGATAGCATTGCTAAACAAAATCCAGGCTTGCTGTGATATTCGGTATCCAAGTCCTTTAATATCTTTTATCAAAACTACATTACTTTTAAAATGTCTTCACTATTTATGGCTGTATTGCTACTAATGTTTTGAAAAATACTTAAAAGGTGGCCTGTATTAAGACTAATAAATACGCATGTTTGTAGCCAATTATCTTAAGAGCATATGCAAGCAGATATCAAAGGCTTCAGTGCCCTTATGCATTCAAAATTCAAAAGAGCTGAGGCTAGAAACAAACAGACGAACAAACAAACCCACTAAGGTTTATATCAAGATGTTAAGGAAGGTGATAGTATTAAAAAGGGAGTTAATTATTTTTAGTTTTCTCCTTTTTGTTCTTATGTTCCACATGGAATATATATATTATTCATGTAATACAAAGTTTTTAAAAATTACTGCCACTAGAGTGTAATCAAATACATTTGTCACATGATAATTCTTCCCCTAGCAATGTCAGGACTTTATAATCCCCAGAGGACAATTGTGCATTGACTGCTAACCTGGGCACAGGCATAACCCGGTTTTTAATCCCTTCCAGAGGTGGGAAGGGGTCACAGTGTACAATATCTTAGAGCTGGGCTGGCTCTCAGGGTATAAATGGTCTAATTGCCCTTGTAAAATGTGATTTTGGTTCCTTCAATTATTTCCTAACCAAAGATAAAATCCCTACAGCTACAATTCCAATATAAATGTACTCATGAAACTAATACTCTTATTAGATAAATGCTAATCAAAATATGGTGTATAGATGGTATTAATCTGTGAATTGTTTGTCACCTGTCCTCAATGAGATAGGTAAGTACAAAACTAGCAAAGAGTTTGTCTTTGACTGAATCATTTTTTTTCTGTTGCATTTAATGGTAAAATATTTGGATTGCATGGTATGGTGTCATTTTCTAACAACTGATTTTTATTGTATTGTACAAGCACTTCAGTTCATAACAGATTTCGAGGAAAAAAATAACTTGTTACCACTTTAGACCTTTTTAAAAAAATGGGTTGGAATAATTACCATATATAAGCTATAGGCAAAGGAACTGTATTTTCAAAACCTGAAGTCAAGACATATGTTCTGACATCAAATCATCTTACTAAAACAATAGGAAAAATTACATGTAGGATTCTGGGACTTAGGATTCCCCTCAGTACAGAGCAAGGCCCACTGATATTTTTGTGTCACTTCTTGCCAAATAAAAGAATAATGCTTGTCTCTTCTCCAATAATGATTCCAGGGCCCAGAGGATACAAGGAATCAAAAGACTTTCCCCTGAAGATGTGGAGTCCATAAGGGACATTCTGACATCCAACATGTACCAAGTTCGGCAAAGGGTGTGTATGAGCCACCTGTGTTGTCCCCATTGTCTGTCCTTGAAAACAGTCCTTCAGGAGTCTCCTGATGTTCACGTCACCCACTGTAAGGTGGTCTCTTGCTGAATATTTTCTCTCTGCTTAGTTTGGAGAATAGAAAGTTAATTGTCATGTTTCTGCTGCAAAATTGGCACCTGTGGCATAAAAAGAACTGCAAATCTAGTTACCGTCTCTAGGGGGCAGGCTGCCCTAGCCCTGCAGCCTGGTGCTTTCCAGAACTAGCAGGTCTCTCTGCAGAGAAGCTCATCCACCACACCACAGAACAAAGATGGCACCAGGATGCTGTTCACAGTGCAGTTGTCCCAATTGCATTGACTACAGTAAAGATGAGAGAGTTGAGATAGTTTAGGTTACAATATTGAAACTATAATTTATAACGAATAAATGCCAGAATAAAAGGAGACATCTTATTTCTCAATTTTGGAACTAGGTATGAAATCTCTACCAGTCCTTGGGACCTGGTCCAAAGTGCATACTAAGAAGATTTCTGAGGACAGTGGATGAATCTTTCTGAAACTTTGACTTAGTTAAATAATATTCCATCTAATTAGTCATCTAACGAAGTCATATAATGAGAAGTTTTTTCAAGTTTGAGGATTTGATCGTCCATTTTAATCCTAATACGTGGGTGTGATTAGAAATGAATTCATTTTGAGGGCCTTTGGTTTTGTGACTGTGTCATTGATTATGGTCTTAATGAAACTAAAACAAAATCACCTAGGCAAAGCTCCCCAGTTTCAAAGAGAAGATGCTGAGGTCAGTGGAGTTGGTTATCTGACTTGTTCAAGGTTACAAAACAAATCCAGGTTAAGAACACAGGTCTTCTACCCACCCACCCAGTGCTCTTTTCATGACTCTGGACTTATATAATCCAATGAAAGTGAATGTTTTCTGGTCTCCTGTTTCAACTCAAAGGTCGATGATTAAGAGGAATGTGTCAGTGAAAGGCTCTGCACCAGCTGGAGGAATACAGGTCAGCACTAATGGTAGTGTGCTTAGAGTAAATTCCACAGCTTTCAAATCATTCCAAGTGAAACTGTTTCAGTAAGACTATCACATCCTGCCTTAGATAAATAATAGATAACAACTTCCTGGCTTGAAGAATGTGGCTAGCTTAGTGAGAGCCAGAGCCCATAGGGTACCCGGTACTCAGCCTTTTCCCTATGTGGATGAAGGCCAAGTTTAGGGAAAGGTCTAGAAACGGAGATGGAGAACCTAGGACTCTAATCCAGTCTAAAATAAGGTCAACTGCTCATCCTTTCTTTTCTTCTTGGATGCAGTTTCCAAGATAGCATCCTTTCGTCTCTTTTAATAAGTATCCTACTCATTCTGCTTTCCAGAGTTCTACTTTCTAAGCTATACAGCACCTCCCTTCCTCATTGCCCTCAAATTAAAGCACAAAGCCCTCTTTCCCTTTAAAAAGTTTATTGCTGACGACCTTGGGAGCCAAATAGGGAGAACACAATTGATAAACATAGGACAGTTACAAGCCTATGAAGTGGCTTTTTGACTCTACTTTGCTTACTCCGTAAGTCAAACTCACCAGTCCTACCCCTTCCCGTCTTCCTTTCCTTACTCAGCTTTACAAAGGTCATAAGAATTCTCTCTTCCACCACGGTCCTCTTGATCTCTTGAAGGAAAAGTCTACCTGAAAATGCAACTCAGGACAATTATACATTTACTCTGTTTCTAGCAGACAATCTACATTTTTGAGGAATGTCACAAAGGGTGTACATTAGCTATCCTGCACTCTCTAGCCTGGGTGATAGATGCAGGCCTGGTAGCCAGGGCATTTCTCACTGTTCACATCTTGAAAGAGGCCATCTTGGGCATTAGGATTTACCTCAGGGCAGGACCAGGATGAAGGCAGAGTTTGACTCTGGGCGACCCTAATGCACAGTTGATCCAAAACTGAGCTGGCCCTGCTGGGTCTGTTGCTCCTAGGAGGACTCCAGCCAATTCTATTTGAAGTCCTTCGACTCAGTACACCCAGGACAGAATCTTCATGGCTGGAAAACTTAAGGGACTCACCTCTGGAGGTTTCCGGTAGGACAACCACAGAGGAAGCTCTCTGAAACACAGTGGGGATGGAGATTGAGAAACACTGTCACTAAACTTACAAGAGAAGAAACTGACTTCAGCCCAGACCTCCAGAATAGGTCACAGATTGATGGGTGATTCCCGAGTAGCCTGGATAATCAGATCACTCTCAGAATTTCTACATACTTTCAAAGGAAGAGATCAATTTCAGTTTCCTTCAGCAAGTAGTTAATACACATCTAGAATGTGCCGGGCATCAGGAACACTGCACTGAATAAGACAAAGTTCATTCTCCTTTAGGGCTCAAGGTCCAGTGGGAAATGCAAGCTCCTCTATAACGCAGAAATGGAGGGAGAGGAGGGAAGACACTTGCATGGACATTGTATGCATAGAGTCTTCTATACTCCCTGCAGATAGGCAAAATAGAGAAGCATGTTGGTCACGGGAGGTTATGGGAGGTGAAATAGGAAGCCAAATGTCCAAGTGTTCCTTACAAAGTGCAGCCTCCTCCCAAGTCTAGGTGTAGGAAATCCTACTAGCAATACATTGTATGTAGACAAACACACACACACACACACACACACACACTGAATTCAGTTTTGCATGATTTTAAAATTGATAAACAATTGTAAAAGTTTGTCTCTATATTCCTAATTCTTGTGTTATTTTTCACGACAGTGTCATGTTACCATTTTTTAATATTTCAATGTATAAAATGCACATAGGTTGAGGTGTATCATTACTAATGATAGACAAGAATTCATATTTCAGAATGTCTTCAAAATTCAACTTTTTGGGGCAAATTCTTGTCAGATCTGTTAATTTGCCAAAAGTGGACATTAAAGAGCTCCCATTGGGAGAAGGAGAAAGTTGGATTTACCATTCCCACACTGTTCCCTTGGCCTTCAGTTTATGCAATCTTTTCATTTTCCCTTGGAGACAGTTGTCACTCTCACTCTGTCACCCAGGCTAGAGTGCGGTGGCATGATCATGGCTGACTGTGGCTTTGACCTTCTAGACTCAAGCGACTCTCCCACTTCAGCTTCCTGAGTAGCTAGGACCGCAGGTTCACACCGCCACACCCAGCTATTTTTTTTTTTTTTTTTTGTATTTTTTATAGAGATAGGGTTTAGTCACATTGCTCAGGTTGGTCTCAAACTCCTGGGCTCAGTGATCCACTTGTCTTGGCCCCCTGAAGTGCTGGGATTACAGGTGTGAGCCACCTTGGCAGTCCAGTTTACACCTTCTTTACTGCACTATTTTTATACAATTATCTATTTTGTGAGGGTTACTTTAGTTAATAGCTAATGGAAACCACAAATCTGCTTAACTGGATGCACATATACTGAAACACAAACAATGAACTGCAAGCCGGTGAAACCGATGAGGATGCCATTATCAATCCCTTGTTGACTTGACCGTCTCATGTATGGACTGAGTGAGGGCCCGTTATAAATTATTATATTAAGTACTAATAGAGCTTAATCTGTTTTGTATTTGTTTGGATAAAAATCAATAGAAATAGAAGTATCAGTATTTTCTTTCTCACCCTGTGGGGCATCTTGTGGCACGTTTTGGAGCGTGTGCACCCTCCTAAAAAGCACATGACCTGAAAAACGGAGCCTCTACTCCTTGGCAGGCTGCCTGTGGCCTGGCCCCAGCCCCTCCATGCCCCTCCAGTCTCACCTCTCACGCATTTTGAATGAAGCACCCCATTCTTTTGTGGTAACAGACTCATTTCTGGCTCCTTTACAGCACATCCTCTGACCTCTCACCTCCAAGGTGGTTACCAGCTGATGTCTTAGCTCATGTGTTTTCTCTTCCTGGAATTTGTTCCCAGGATAACACTCACTCATCTTTCAAGACTTATCTCAGTACACTGAACCTTTCCCATCCAAGACTGGATGAAGTGCCTTTTGCCTGTACTGTACGACCCCCTGATGATCCCAGAATCTTATCACTTAGCTGCACGCATAGCATCTTATCCCTATTGGTTTGACTTCTCCAGGAAACTGTAAGCCTTTTGAAGACTGTAATTCTAATTTACACACTTATTTAATCCTGTGCCTTCCACAACACCTGGCACATGGAGCATTTTCTCTATTGAAGTGAAACTGACTACCCCTATCACAGCAACCATCACTTGGGAGGGAGAGCCCCTGCTGTCCCAATCTTGTCATCCACCAGGACTTTGTGGTTTATCAGTGCACGCAGTGTGTCACCTACTGAACCCTGGCAAACTGAGCATTTGCGGGTGGACCTTTAGTGAGCACCAAGAGGGAGAAGAAATTTCAGTTCAGCATTTTGCAAACATCTCTCTGAGGACTGACTAATGTTGGCCTAGGGTCCATGACAAGTTCCACTGGTCTGAGGTAAGGGACAAGGAAGAAATTCTCATAAAGCTAAATTGATTCAATTTGAAGGACTATTTTTTCAAATCTCAAATTATGTTCTTCCTGTGACTTTGGTTAAGAGACTTTCTGAATTGATGATAATGGTGATAGAAATTGTGTGTGTGTGTGTGTGTGTGTGTGTGTATTCTTAATTGGCAAAATTAAAAAACAACAACTCTATGGAAATTCCCAAAGTAGTTTAGTTTTGATATTTTCCTTTCTTATTAAATTCACTGGTCTGGCATCAAAAACATGACCTGGAAAGGAAAGTGTATGTATGGGGCAGGCCAAGTCTGTGGGTAACTAAGAGAAGGACCTCTGTAAGGATTAGAGCAGGAGGCAGAGGCTCCAGCTACAGGTCCGCCCTGAGAGCAGTGACCTGGAGTCATAGACTTTTCTTCTTGGGGCTGAGGCTTGTTGTTCGTTGACCTCCAAGGTGCTCACCTGTTCTCCTGGTCTTAGGTTCCTGATGTTTCCATAGCTTCCTTGGCTGAAAGTTGTATGGAGGAGTCCTTACGTATTTGACATTCCATTTTCTCTGCAGACCCTGTCCTACAACAAATACAACCTCAAACCCCAAACAAGTGAGAAGCAGGCTAAAGAGATTCTGATCCGCCGCCAGAACACCTTAAGGGAGAGCATGAGGAAAGGCCACAGCCTGCCCTGGGGAAAGCCGGTACATTGGGGCTGGGGACTGGGGACATTACTTCAGGCTGCAAATGTTTGTCACCTGCTGAGCCTGTTCCTATACAGGATCTCACATGCATGACCACCGATGTTTAAACAAACAAAACCCCACCTTGTTACCTGACAGATACTAAAGCAAGAGTGCAGGACACCAGAGCAAACTTTTTCTCTGGGTTCAGGGCCCCAAGGCATCTGCCCATAGGGTGCTTCCCTCCACGGTGGGTCAGGGACTGCAACGCACTTAATGTGCTGTGAGTCCAGATCCAGACCTTATGGTGACCAGGTACTGACCATGCCCTTCAGTCCTCATGGTCAGTACCTGGTCACCATGGGGTCTGGGTCTGGACCAGACCCTCTGACCCCAGGATGCTTACTTCTCTCCCAAGAAGGTATAGGAAAGGATTGGTTGTTACCAAGACTCCTGGGCTCACGTTCACATCAGCCACTGTGTTTCTGCAATCTTCCCATTGGAGGCCACAAAAAACCAGTCTTACTGGCAATTTGGATGGAGGCTGGGTGAGAAGCAGACCCTAATCTCAAACCTAACCTCAGTGGGGATATGAGAGTAACTTTCAAAGGTTGCTAATGGTCTATTTTATCATGAGAGGGAAAGGAAATACATATTGGAGACTGGCGTGTTCTGCCTTCTCAAAACAAAAAAACTAAAAGCCAGTAATCCAAACAAGATGCCACAGAGCAGGTCTGTGTTCTTCCCCTTATTTTATTTTATTAGTTTTGAGACGGAGTCTCGCTCTGTCACCCAGACTGGAGTGCAGTGAGTGGTGCGATCTCAGCTCACTACAACCTCTGCCTCCTGGGTTCATGCGATTCTCCTGCCTCAGCCTCCTGAGTAGCTGGGATTACAGGCACCTGTCACCACGCTCTGCTAATTTTCATATTTTTAGTAGAGACAAGGTTTCACCATGTTAGCCAGGCTGGTCTTGAACTCCTGACCTCAGGTGGTCCGCCCTCTTCTGCCTCCCAAAGTGCTGGGATTACAGGTGTGAGCCACAGTGTCTGGCCCTTCCCTTTATTTGCCATGTGCAGCTCCTAATTGAGACAGCTTATTCTCCTTTTTCTTTCTACTTGCTACCCACAGGCTGGCACCAAGAATATCCGCTACCTCTCCTTCCCCTACGGGAATCCTCAGTCTGCGGGAAGAGACACAAGGGCTGCTGGGTTCTCAGGTAAGCTGCACACCTGGCTGCTCTACTGCTTTTCTGTAGAGTCAGGTGGTAAATATCTGGGGGTGTGGGCCAAGAGGCAACATTAAGAACATTATGTAGGTTACTTATATGATAAGAAAAAGAAGAAAACGACTTCTTTTATAGATGAAACTCGGAACTTTGTTTATGAACACTGAAATTTGAATTTCATATAATTTTTACTTGTCATGAAATATTATCTTCTTTTAATTTTTTTCAGCCCCTTAAAAATGTACTAACCATTTGTAGCTGACAGGCCATACACAAAGAGGAAGTAGGCCAGATAGAGCCCAAGGGTCATAATTTGATCTCATCTTGAAGAAATGTGAAAGGGGTGTTTCACTGAAGTTCTAATATTCACCCACTATTTAAATATGAGCAGAGTTCTCCAAAGCTGGTTTAATTTCACTAAAATGATTTCACCAGATTTACTGATTAGATGTTTTCCATTTAATATTTAATTATTAAGTGGAATTCTTAGAATTATTGAAACTTTATTATTCTAATAAAAGCAAAGTTATTATTTTTATATGTGTATAAAATGATTTGCTATTAGCAAAAGGTGACATAATATATGTAATATGCCATGTTATCTATTTTTATTTTCCTAATTTTTAAGTGTGAAAATCATGTTAGAAATGAGGGTAAACTAAACATAAAGGATTTTAGTATTTAATCTTTAAGGAGTATATGTAATTACCTCAAAATGAAACTTTTTTTTCTGATTTAAAAACATACTTGATACAAAATCAAAATCATTCAGTAGAGAAAAGCATAAAAAAGAAAGTTAAAAGCATTCGCAACCCTAATGCCAAGGTATAATCACCATAGAATGTTTTGGTGAGCACCCTTCTAGAATTCTTCCTATACCTGCCTGATCCCACACTACCCGTACTGACACCTCCCTCCACAAAAAAATCACAAAAACATTGCATCGTATTATACATAAAAGCAAAGTATAGTCATCGTTTTGCAATCTTTATAAATTGCCTAGTTCACTGAACAAATGTTGTACGTAGGTTTCCATGTCAATAGATGTGGATCTAATACTCATTTTTAATGAGTTAATAATAATTATATGCATGTACCAAAGCTTATTAAGCTAATTCCTAATTAGTAAATACTTAAGGTATTATCAACTTTTAATAAATATAAACAATGATACATATTAAGGACTCTGGACCACTTGTGATTGATATTTTCACAAATAAGCAATTATTCCCTTAGTATATTTTCCTGGAAGTAAAATTTTGAGGTCAAATTCATATAGATTTAAATTTTTATATATATTGTCAAAACACCATCTAAAAAGATTATATCACTAATTTGCCCTCACAACAACAGTCTGTAAGAATGATCTTTTCCTAATATCACTGGGCTGTTGTCAAACTTCTGAGTAATCTGTGATATGGTAGCATAAAATTTATATGCCAGATTTAATTTTCATATGAATCTCTTTGATTTTTAGTGAAGTTGAACTTCTTTCACATTTTGGAAACAATGATATTTCTTGGGGTGAAGTTTTCTCTTCTTTCCTTTGCTCGTTTTTTGTTTTGTTTTTTTTTTTTTTTTTCTATTTGGTTGTTGATTTTCTTGAGATGAATTTGAAGAACCCTATATAACAAGGATATCATCCATTTTCTCTCCTATATGTTTCCAATGATTTTTTTATTTTTTTGAGATGAGTCTCTCTGTCACCCCGGCTGGAATGCAGTGGAGCGACCTCGGCTCACTGCAACCTCTGCCTCTTGAGTTCAAGCGATTCTCCTGGCTCAGCCTCCCGAGTAGCTGGAATTACAGGCATGTGCCACCACACCTGGCCAATTTTTGTATTTTCAGTAGAGACGGGGTTTCACCATGTTGGCCAGGCTAGTCTTGAACTCCTGACCTCAGGTGATCCCCCTGCCTCAGCCTCCCAAAGTGCTGGGATTACAGGTGTGAGCCACCGAGTCTGGCCGATAGTTTAATTTTTTTAAACAATCTTCCTGGTACAAATAACCTGGCACTATTTTTGTTATTTGAGTGAGAAAACAAGAAAGTGTCACGGTTCTTTCTTTCTTTTTTTAATTTAATTTTTTTTAGAAAAAATATTAAAAAGGGACAGGGTCTCCCTATGTTGCCCAGGCTGATCTGTAACTCCCGGGCACAAGGGATCCTCCTGCCTCGCCTCCTAACATGCTAGGATTATAGGTGTGAGACACCACGCCTGGAGGACAGCTATTTCTTAAGAGATGAGCATCAATACTGCATGCCTATGGTAGCAGGAGATGACCATGGAGCAGATTCATTTGAACACTAATGAACAAATCTTAAATAAGCATTATAAACAAAATACAGCAGAACATTAAAAGTACAATACACCTTGCAAAGTGGGGTTTATTCCAGAATTTGAGAGTTGTTTAACATTTGGAAACATACATACATTATTCACTAGACTAATAAATAGGTCACAGGATCCTAGCCTTTTAATGGATGTCCTCACTAAAGGATATCTCAGTCACACTTTCAGTCAAAGCCATAAAATGCCAGGAAAAAATAGACAGGATATATATGAAGGAAAAATAAAATTCTACTTCTTCACACTGTCATTTCTGGTCTATAAAGAGGATGATATTGATTCCCTCCATATGCAATTGTATTGTCCTGATGTGAAGCCAGTCTCATACATGCAGGATACACATATGAACAGGTACACAAAGATGCTAGAACAGAGTCTGGAACCAAGTAGATGTGCAAGAAATATTAGTCACTATTACTATTACTACTTAGGGACTTAAAGAAGCCTTGACATGGGTAAATACAGATGTCCTTGGAAAGAAAGACAACGCTTCACTATGTCAGTTCTACATGAATTACTTCAGACTTGGAATGAACTGTTAGTCCCAATGATTTCTTTTCTTTCAAATATACTCGACTGGTTCTAAGTTTCATCTAGGTGAACAAAGGCAGTGGTTAAACTAGAAATCTGAGGGAAAAGTAATGAAATAGCACTTATGTTAGCAGTTTTCTTTAATAAGTTTTAAAGATGGGAAATCATTGCTCTGCAATATGTTATGGGTCGTATGTCTGCAGGATTTTATATACTTGTTCTTATTTGTCATGGAAACTTATGCCTATTTATGCAGACTCATTTCTGGCTTGCTTGGAATTAACTCTACTGTGAATAATTTGTAATTTCTGTGGTTATTATTTATGAAAAATAATAAGCCATGACACATTGAAAAAGGATTATAATAATGATTAGGATAAGGCTGACATAGTCCTCAACGTGTAGCCAAGCACAATTGATCATTGGAATCCTTCTCTCCAAACCGAAAGTCTTTCTGCACCAAGAGAATGGCTGGAGGGGATCTAGGGGAGACAGTGGAGAGTCATGTTCTGCAGGCAAGCAGCCCCTGGCTAACCCACCTGAAACTTGGAGAATGCTTCCCTTCCTAGCTCTCCCCTTGCCCTCCAGGGTCAGGACTTTTCTTGTTCTGGATGTCTTGGAGCTCCATGCTGGTTTGGGGAACTTCACATGCTCTTCCAGGGCTCTTTTGCCTTTAGGGCTCACTTGGTGTTATAAGTAGGGAGGTCTTGACTGGAAACCTCTTATATGACCTGAGGCTGCTTAGAATCCATGTGCCTCAAGGCAGATGAAAAAGCTCTGCAGATAAATGGTGGCGATGGTAACATGACAATGTGAATGCACTTCATGCAATGAACTGTACACTTATTTATAGTTAGATGAAAAAAATGGTTAAAATGGTCAATTTTTTGTTATGTATATTTTACCACAAGTTTAAAAAATGTGGAGGCAGGGAGGGTTGCACTCCGAGTCTGAGTGTCTGAACAGTGTATCCTGCATCAGGTAGTTCACTCTCTGTGTGTTGGGGCCCGCCCTGTGCTGAGCAGAAGCACTTTCCTTATTTCTCCTTTCATGCCAGGGTGCCCATGTCCAGAAGTTAAGGCTGTTGGTCAGGTGGGAAGTAAAAGAACACATACTCAGATTTTGTTGCCAAAATATCCACTGCTCTGCCTGGAACTGCACTGCCTGGGTGCCCATGTGGAGGAGAGTTATGCGAAAAGGACAAAACACAGTCCTCACTCTTCCTTTTTCTGCCTTCTGCTTTCCAGCAAACTTCTTCCTTCAATTTTGGGCAGCTCTAAGCCGAGTGAAACTTTGCAAGTCACATACCCATGCCTCTTCCTAGAGCTTGGAGTCCACTGTACAATAACCCAGAGGGTGGTCAGGAAACTGAGACAGTGACCAGGGTCTGTCCACTGATGGAGCACTCAACAGGAAAGGTTGGAGTGAAAGAACAAGGTTTGGGGGCAGAAGCCTCCAGGCTATGGTTTCCTTAGCTAGTGCTTCAAGCACCAAGGATCCAGAGGGACTGGTCCCAAGCCCTGTTGTAGAGCACATGTTAAAGGAGAGTCAGGGAAAAAAAATGGACAGATATGCAGATATATTAATTAATGTTTTCTTTATTTAAAGAAGTTGGTCTCCCTTGCCCATTTTCCAAGTTAGCTTCTTAGTATAATCTGGTCACATTTTAGAAAAACATTATTGAGCAGGATATTTTAAGATTTTCAGGTATCCCACATTCTAAATGCATTTTTTCAAGTGTAAATCTTTGGGTATATTCATTCTAGATATGGAGTTTTTGTTTTGTTTTGTTAGGAAGGAGAATGAGAGAAAGAACAGGGCTTTCAGATTTAAATATAAATGTCTGAAAATACCTAAATTCTTTTTTTTTTCTTTTTTTTGAGATGGAGTCTTGCTCTGTTGCCCAGGCTGGAGTGCAGTGGCTCCATCTCAGCTCACTGCAAGCTCTGCCTCCCAGGTTCACGCCATTCTCCTGCCTCAGCCTCCCGAGTAGCTGGGACTACAGGCGCCCACCACCACGCCTGGCTAATATTTTCTAGAAAATACCTAAATTTTTAGGAGAATTTTTAAAGGGAAAATAAATTTATAAGGCTAAGACTTTGAGGAAGTGAGAGTATGTGAGAAATATTCCTTTGAAGATGTGTGCACATTGAAGTGGGGACAAGGCAATGTCCTAGGCATGGGTTAGGGGTCTGGAAGAGAATCCAAGAGGGGACATTGCATAGACAGCTGCTGGCTCCCCTCTCAGGAGGTAGCCCTCCCTCTTACACGTGGATACACCAAGGACACAGCAAGGAGACCTGATGGTAAGAAGTAGATTTGAAGCTGGGTAGGCTCTGCTCAAACTCTGGTCCCATATTCACCAGCTTATGATATTGAGCATTGCTTAACCTTGTGAAACCTCAGCCACTTTACCTGTGAGATTCATAACTTTACTCACCTGAAAGGGCCGCTATGAGGATTCAATGGCATGATATATGTAAAAGGATTAGCACAGTGACAGGCATATAGTAAATTATCAGGAAAGGGAAGTTCCCATCAAGTGCCAGTCACAGTCTGTCACCTGCTTAGTCATCTGAAAGGAGAGCATCTGGTCACGCCCTGGTCTCTGCTGTGTCTCCCTTCTGTCCTCCTTTCTCCAGGATTGACTTTTTCTGTATCAAAGGATTGGAACTCAGATGTAATGCTTTCTGGTAACCACTGATTAAAAAGCAGACCAAGATAAAAGCAACCACTTTCAGATGGCTGCACCACATAATCTTGTGTGTAGCATTGGCTTTGGACAAGACCAAGACCAAGCATCTTTGTGTCCCATGGGTTACGTCTATGGCCAACTGATCTGATTCTGTAAAAAGACACTACCTTATTTACCTGGGGAGACTGGCTTGATACACCATTTTGCATGCATTTCTATTTATTTATGACACTGCACTTATAGCTTCTGTCCTCCCATCTGCTTGGGGCAGTGTCCTCGAGAAGGAAAAACTGTGCTGATAAGAAAGTTCAGTGTAGAGCTGAAACCTCAGGAAGAGCTTTACTTCACTCTGAGTTCCTGCCATGTGGATATTAAGTCTTAACTCTGATCTTAAGTCTTGTTCTTTCCCCTTCTTGCCATGATGTTTTCCTAGATGATGACAGCAGTGATCCAGGATCCCCATCCATCATGTTCAGCTCACTCTCTCGGACAGGGTCACTTCAGAAGCAAGAGGCACAAGAAATAATCCCGATGAAGAGCCTACACAGAGGAAGGAAGGCATTCAGCTTTGGTTATCAAAGAAACATAAGCCAAGAAGAGTACTTGGGTGGAGTAAGGAGGGTGGCCTTAAGACCCAAACCTCTGTTTCATGCAGTGGATGAGGAGGGTGAGTCTGGAGGGGAGAGTGAGGGCAAGGCCTCTTTGGTCGAGATTCGGTCAAGGTGGACAGCTGACCGTGGACATGGTGGGGACCATCACAGGTCCCACAGTCCTTTGCTCCAAAAAAAATAGTGTTATTGTCCACAAGATTGTTTTGGTGTTTCTCAAGAGTCTGTCTTCCTATAACTGTGAAAGGAGGATTTCTGGAATTCAGAAGAGAGCTATTGAGTTTGCCATGTTGAAGCTATTAAACATGGATCTATAAGCAGCAGGAAGATTTTTTCCAAGGACTAGGAGCAAACTTGCATGCTCTGCCATGTACTTAGTGTGGGGTAGCTTTAGATGAATTCCCTGTGAGTGAGAGAAGTTAATCACCCCAAGAATTAGTCACTAAGAATTCCTAAGAACTTTCCATCAAGAGCATTGGATCCAAGACATATATTGAAATACAAGTATGATTGGTCAGTAATTCACATTGCCGATATGCATATGCAACTTATAATCAAATTAGAACTAGAAGAGACTTTGAAGTCACCTGACTGAGCCCCTTGTGTTTACAGACAAGGACATGTAGTCCAAGGTTGCATGGTGAGTTCACGGTCGGATTGTCCTCCCTCCAAACTGAAACTAATTTGATTTTGATTTCATATTTAATATGCAATAATTATGTTTTATGTTTAATATTGCATATTATTGATAAAACATAATATGCAATAATTATGTTTTATCAATAATTATGTTGTTATGAATTTGCTTTATTTAATCATTAGCAATGATAGATGTGATACATACTGTAGGATTAATCTGTGAACAATGGGTTTACAGTCTATTTCATAATTGAAATATTTATTTTAAAATTGAATATTAGAAACAAAACAGGCACAAACAAAGCTAAATGGCAATGATGTTAACAACAAGTATTTATAAGGGGTGCATTTGTAGGGTGTGACATTTTACCCTAGGGTATAAAACTATTTTTCAATTTCATTTTCCATCCCCACTATCTCCGAATTTGACCTTGAATCTCAAACTCCAGCTCTTCAATTTTACTAGATCACTTCATCTTTCCTTGCTTTTTGTCTTCTCTTCCACCTTCCCTCTTCTTCTGGCCACTAGTAGGTTAACAAACATTTATCAAGCATTTTTATTGGGCCAAATAACTAACCTACGATATGCAACTAACAAAATACCCTTTTGCCGTCACTGTTTTTGGCATCTGTACCATCCTCAGCTGATTTAATCTTATATGTCTTTAAAGGCCATGATCAAGGGCATACTGCTCCCTAGACCAGCCTTTACCTTCTCCCTTGGTGCCCCCACATCCCTTCGGATATGCTATGTACGTTTTCTGTGAATTATGTCTATGCATGCACACGTAGGTCTGTTCTGGTGGTCAGTGGGCTGAAGGACAGGGAGGACAGTTTGTTCATTTTAAATTTTGTCCATTTATCTGTTGTGTTTTGTATCTCACCCCTTTACCTATTTTGCATTTTTTGGCTTTTTTTCATCTTTTTCTGTTATCGGTTATCATAGTGCCTCATGCACGGTAGGTTATAAATGTTAAACTGACAGTAGCATTTTAGAGCTGTAATGGACATTAGAAAAGGTGTTGTCAGGCATTTTTATTTTGTAGATGATAAAAATGAGGTCTTGAGATGGTCTCTGATGCCAACTCAGAGTTTGTTTTTCCTTGAAGGATGCTTGCTTGTCTTCTAGTATAACCCATGGGTGCTAGTTACTGACTAAAGACATGTGCTTTCTCCTGAATGTATCTTTTTTTAACGACTTGAACTCATTTTCCTGCTGCAGTGGTAGAAATGTCATCAAAGAAGCCCATTTGTCTTTCTCCTTCTGAACCTGAAATATAAAGCTGCTTCTAAATTGTTTAAATATCTTGATTTTAATAAAAATTATGCACTATCAAATAACAGCAATCAGGCTAAAGGGATAGAAGCACACATAAAACTCAGGAATCTTTGGTTTTGTCCTTGTTTTTTTTTTTTTGTTTGCTTTGTTTTATTTTTGTTTTTGTTGTCTGTTTGTTTGTTTGTTTTATGTCACCCAGGCTGGAGTGCAGTGGCATGATCTCTGCTCACTGCAACCCCTGCCTCCCAGGTTCCAGCAATTCTTCTGCCTCAGCCTCCCAAGTAGCTGGGACTACAGGTGCATACCACCATGCCCGGCTAATTTTGGTGTTTTTAGTAGAGATGAGGTTTCACCATATTGGCGCAGCTTGTCTCCAACTCCTGACCTCAAGTGATCTGCCTACCTTGGCCTCCCAAAGTACTGGGATTATAGGCATGAGCCACTTCACCCAGCCAGATTTTGTTCTCTTTGTTTAAAGAAACAAGCAACCAACAACAACAGAAAAAAACTGTGCCCCATGAAAGAAAGGCAGTGAGCCATTATCCTTGGACTATAGATGGAGATATAGCAGCAGAGAGAAGTCATCAGAATTAACCTTTCCAGTGCCATCAAGAAAATGAACTCTTGAGACCTGAAGCGTCCCCACATCCCTTACTAGACTCTATCCATACAACAACACAAATCCATTGCAAAGTCCCCTTCCCAGAGCAGCCAGCAAGGTCTAAGAATCAGTGGACTCTATCTAAACTCTCCTGTTTTACTCTGAGATGCTGGTACCATTAAGGTGAGGCGTGGTATGACTTAGTAGAGTAGAACTTTACCCTTTAGTTGGTAGAGGTCATAATGGAGTTGTTTTCCCCAAGGGCATTTGTTCATCTACACAGACAGGCATGGCTGTTCAAGCCTGGAAAGAGACCCTGAAGCTACTTTTTAAAACTCGTGGCAAGTTGAGGGCCCCCCATGATGCTGTGATGCTGGTGGCTCTGTCAGACATGGAGAGCTCACAGCAAAAATGGCCTCTCTATTTCATCATCCACTATTGTCTGAAAATGCAGTGTGATCTGATCTTCCCTACATACTCTCTGGAAGGACACTGCACTTTAGAGATTGGTTGAGTGTACAGCAGCTAGCCCAGGAATGCTCTGGTTATGAATTTCACATGATGAGTTTTTCCAAGAGGCATCCAGCAGTGCAGCAGAGGGGATATTCTCTTGAGTGTCAAGGACACCTGGTGCTTCTTCTCTACTTCCGTCTGAAAGGAAATTAAATTGCATTAAGTTTCCTATTTTGAGCCTGGCTTCTGGTCCACTAAGCAGTCAAACATTCTCTGATAATGGGCCCAAAGAATTTGTCCTTTTATTTTCAACCTAAAAAGAATCATGCACAACACACACAATCCTAATTTTCCTCTGAGAGTTTTTGTTTTGTTTTATTTGTCTTTAACTTTCCAAAACCTACTTATATTATTAGCCTGGCGGGTCTTGGGTTTCAGTGAATTTCTGAAGTTGAGTAAAGTATCATTTCCTTTTATTTTTCCTACATAGTAGCCTTCCACTTTAAAGATTTTCCACACATTTCTGGTGTTTGGGATATGGTAAATGTTCTTATTCATCCTCCTCAAGTCTGACATGATGCCATGGGTACCTCTCCTGTCTTTAACCTACCTGCTAGAACAGAAACATTGCCCTATAAGGGAATCCTCTGTGACAAAGTAGAGAATGAGATTCTGGACACTATTACCTTTCCTTTATTCTTTTCTTTCTCTCACAAAGGCTCTATACTGTGCTTCTCTGAAAAAGTTGAAGGGTCATGGGAGGCAGAGCTGGAATTACTACCCGAATTTCACGATAAGATTACTTTTCCTGTATAAGAGGTGACTACTAAGGCAGAATTAAAGTCTTCAGCCTGGAATGTTGATTTCAGCTTGCAGAGAAGCCCTGTGAATACGGCCTCACCTGTCAAGACGCCTGCCACTATGATCATTCAGATTTTCAATAATATAGTTATTTCAAAGCCCAGGCTATGAAATCAGACCACTTGTAGCTGTGAGACTTCGGGGAAATTAATTATCATACTTAAGCTGAAATTTATCAATGGATAAAATGGGATAATTTTATCTACCTCATAGAATGATTGTGAGGATTAAATGAAATAATACATGTAAAATTCTAAGCTTAGTTTTTTTAATAGAAGAGTTTGATCACTATTAGCTATAATTATTTAGGCTAAAGTACATATGCTTATGAAAGAGGACATACACTGTTTTAATTATGTGACGAGGTGTAAATAATTGATACTGAGACTTCTGAAAGGTAGCTAGATTGGCAGAAGAAAGGATATTTGAGGGAGCTAGGGAGAAGATGTGACAGAAATAGAGAACATCACCACCTTGATCCCAGCTCTACCTGGACACATCTCTACCCAGCATCTATCAGTCAAGAGCAGACCAAAGATGAGGCCTGAATATGGAGTCACATCTTTCAACCAAAACACAACTTCATCTTGATTGTTTTTAGGTCATTACCGCAAATATCAGCAATATTGCTTTTTTATTTGTTTGTTTGCTTGCTTTTCATACAGATACCCTGGTGTACAGTTCTAATCTTGATTCACTCCCAGAGAGACCATGGCATTGCTTCTGTATACTGTGATGGGCACACAGTGAGGAAAAGGGAAACCTCTTTGTTGAGAAAAAACTCAATGGAGTTTAATTCCTCAGTTTGGAATTTCATTTCTATAAGAGACCTTCCCTCCAAAAAAGTGATTCTTTTAACTTGTGAATATTAACTAAAGAGATAAGTGTTTAAGCACTTTTAGTATGGAACAAAATAGTTTCTGGGTACATTTCATAATGTTCCAAAATTAGGCAAAGTAAAATTTTCTTAATAAATGAAGTCAATGAGCGTGTTGATGTTGTTTAAGGTTTTTGCAAGTATATTTTACCCACAAATAAAACAGGTGGTTTCTTGCAGTTTTAAATTTTTCTTTTTTCTGGCTAAACTCTGTCAAGTATCTCATTTCTAATTCCTCCTGAGAAAATCCAGCAGGGCAGACAGAACGCTTCCTTTCAGGACATCAGTCACTGTTAATTGCTAATGGGGCCATAAGCTAAGGAGAATAAAAGAGATGCCTGCATCAGTGCTAGCCACTGCTGTAATTAGCAAGTGATGTGCCCTTTCATCTGTGAGCAATAATTGATTTAATAAATTCTTTTTCTTTCTGAGGCTCTAATGAGCTTCCAAGCCAGGGGTACCCAAGTAAGTATGGCAGGCTAGAAACACAATTTCCATTGCCTAGTTTTCCTCATGTTGGGGTTTATTCAACAAATTAACTAAAAATCATGTTGTGGACTGAACTAAAACTGTTTCTTTAGTAATACAGATCTCAAATTGAAATAGGTGGTCCTAAAATCAAGGTATTTGCTCTGTGTTCTAAGAAATCAATCTTGAATAGAGTAGTGATAGCCAGCATTTTTAGCGTGCTTACCATGTGCCAGGCACTATTAAAATGCTTTACATACTAGTTTCAGTACATCTGAAATGAAGGGAAATGAGTTTAGAGAGATTAAGTAACAGGTCCAAGTTCTCCCTAATTTTAAGGAAGACCTTAGACACCAGGTCTGTCTTGGCTCATAATCACTGACCTAAATTTCCTCTTTGAGCAGAATTGGGAATTTAATAAGCGACTCAGATCTGCACAAAATTCTTTCTTGCTTGGGAAAGATCCAATAGGAAAAAACAGAAGCTCCATCTTGCCAAAAAAGAACTTTGCTTTAAAGTGGACATGTAAATACAGTGAAAACTGTTGTTGTTTTGCAAATTTGTTTTTATAAACTTAATGAATGATGTAAAAATTAGATGATAAGCAAGATTGCTAACTTGAGTCATTATGTTTTTGTTTTTGAGGACTTATAAAAATGTTCTGGTCTGATTTTAATTGAGTTTCTTTTTGAATTTCAATTATATGTTGTTTCCAAAGAACTTTTTCATGGTTCCCAAATGAGTCCCTGGCCAGACAATGTCCACAGTTCTTGGCAACGTCGAAACATGAACTATGTTGTTTACTTAAAATGGACACATAAACCAACATTTCCACTGAAGAAAATGGGAGGAGATAAGGAGAATGACTTCAATTTTTTTATTATTTATTTATTTATTTATTTATTTATTTTGTGAAATGGAGTCTCGCTCTGTCACCCAGGCTGGAGTGCAGTGGCTCCATCTCGGCTCACTGCAAGCTCCACCTCCCAGGTTCACGCCATTCTCCTGCCTCAGCCTCCTGAGTAGCTGGGACTACAGGCGCCCACCACCACACCTGGCCAATTTTTTGTATTTTTAGTAGGGACAGGGTTTCACCGTGTTAGCCACAATGGTCTTGATCTCCTGACCTCGTGATCCACCCGCCTCGGCCTCCCAAAGTGGGATACACCACGCCTGGCTGACTTCAACTATTGAAGCATTCATATAATGTTTGCAAAGAACTTATATTCTTGGCAAGTACTTTGTCAATAATTGAACCTATACTATATGCTCATAATTTTACTAAATACTCTATATACACACTTTAAAAATTTAATTCTGATAGCAATCTTATAGAGTAGTTATTATGTTTATCCTCCCCACTACAGAAGCGGAAACTGAGTACAGAAGAGGAAATTGAGGCTCAGTTAAGTTATCACAAAGGACATACAGCTAGTAAGTGGCACTATCATTTAGAGCAGTCTGACTCCAATGCACTAACTCTATCCACTAAGCTGTAGTTACCCTCATAACTGTTGTAGAGAATACACTGAAAAAAAGGATATGCTTTTTGCCACCATCATTTGAATTTTAAAGGTTACTTTACCAAACCAGGTAAAATTTAGGTCTTGTTTAACTGCTGCTGTCACAGCTCCAAGGATCCTTTCCGTTTTACTTGATGCTGAAGTGCTAATTCATGCTCACAGAGGATGTGACCAAATCATTCATTCAGGAGTCTGTGTCTTTGGATAAATATAGTGAAGTGAGGCTATGAGTTATGCTTGAATTAAATTATTTTTATTCAATATTTTTGTTTTCATTGGATTTTATCTTTGAACTAGTGAAAATACTAGAAATTGGGCCAGTTAGAAACTTTTAAAATAAGGGGTCGCCTAGCACCATGGCCCTGAGCCAGTCTAAAAGGAAGGAAGGACCCATAGTGTTTCATTTATTTTGTTTTCTTACAGCAATTTTTCTGAGTAACTAAGAGTGAGTGAAACTCCGACCCTGGGTTTCACTGGTGTACTATTTCACCCGTGAAGGCGGCCCTTGTTTTGAGTTCGTGCTTGTCCTGGATCTGGTTCAGGAGGCAGCTCTATTATCTAACTGTGCCATCTTTAAAAGGGGTTGTGTAGATGGGGGGTCGGGGTGGGAGGTGCAGTGGGTGGATATCACTAAATTTCTAAATGAAGTTAAAAAAACAACCAGTCAGAAAGGCGGATAAATGTTTTGTCCTCCAAAAAAGGATATTCTTAAAAGGAGAGGACAAAAGGACAGGTCCTCACCCAAGGACACGCCCATGGAAAGTCACACAGAGCCGGGCAGTACAGCCCAGCCCAACACAGGGTTTAGCAAACAATGCTTGCCCTACCCCACCCACATCCCTGGAGCTGAATTTCAAGTTCTGATTTTAGACAATACAGCTGGAATGTCTGCACTTTCACTCCACAACACATGCAGTTTCAGGCAGCTCTCTGGTAAAAAAAAAAAAAAAAAACCTTGGACAAATATTGTAAGAATGAAAATGAAAATTTGAAAAGTAAACTACATCTATGGTGCATTTGACAATTAAATTCTTCCAGGCAGAATGAACAGAAAATAAGACATTTTGGGGTACCTCACAGGAGGTTTAGTTTCATAATGACTTGAGGAAGTAGGGTGAATTTATTGGAGGAGAAAAGGTACTATCGTGATTAAATCACAACACTAAGCTTTTTTTGATATTTAAGGGAGGCTCAGGAAACTTCCACACATAGGAAGATAATTTTACATTTGATAAATTATTTGCAAGGCTTAGAGTCCTGTCCAGTGTTCTCTATAAGACTATAAATGCTTTGGATGCCAGACATAAAGAAAGCTCTGGGAAAATGTTGCTTCATTAATGAGTCCTGTTAAGTCCTAAGATCTAAATATCTTAGAGCAATGGTTAAACCTTGGTTTAGCACTACAGGGTCAGTTCTTCCAGCCTTCTGAACTATCTCCAGGATTACAGTAAATGTAGTTTACCTTGCAGTAGATGTCTTTCCAATAGGCATTAGCCTCACCTGTCTGGGGACAACCCTATAGCCTCTTCCTTCAACAAGGCAATATTTCTGAATCAGCAGGTGCAGGGTGGAGTATTAGCTCTATTACTTAGCAGTTGTGTGATATTGACCAAAGAAGTCGGTTCCATGTCACTGAACTGGGGATAACGACATCTACTCCATCTAACTCATGAAGTGGTTGTGAGACTTGGATGAGGTCAAGAGTTTAGTAAACTCTGAAGTATGGAGCCCTCTTTCTGTTTTGAGCAACCAGAAACATTTTTGTGCCTATGAAAGAACTTAAAGAGGAAGTACAAGTGGTTAAGAGCTGGAGTACAAGAGTAAAACAGACCTGAATTTGAATGCTTTTTTGCGGTTTTGTAAAACCTTACTTAGACAATTTGCTTAACCCTTCCAAGCATTAGCGGAGTGTTTGACATACAGTTTAGTGCACAATACATGTTAGCTATTACCATATTGATGGTTTTAGATAGTTTTGTAGTTAAAGGTGTGTTAAAGAAAAAATTATTCAATTACACTTGTTAAGGCACAGTAAGGAAGACTTCATTTGGGAGCATCAAGATAGATATAGAGACCACTGCAATGAGATTTTGCTGTGAGAAACAGAGATTGGGTCCACTCTGATTATAGCACTGGCAGAGTGGGAGTAATTGAATGGGAAATTACTAAGAGGAAACATCAAGGGTAAGGGGGATTCTGGCCAAACCAACCTAATAGTACTCTTGCTGAAGACAGGCCAGGGTAATCAGTCATCACCTGGGGGATGGTGAAGGAAAAGACCCCAGTGAGATATTGAGGGTAATCAGACATGGTGGGGGTTGGGGTGGTGTTTCTTGCTAAACTGACTTAGCAGGGTTCTTTTCTAAAACAGATTTTATAAGGAAGTACACAAACAGGCCTAGGAGAAGGTTCAGCCTCTGCCTAATGTTTGGTCAAGCAAATAATCTTTGACAGGTGTGGGCTATGGAGTCAGACTGTCTAGATCCTGTGAAAATATATTTTTTAAAAAAGATAAAATCATGACTCTCAAATAGAAGATGAAGACTTGTCAAAGATCATATTCAACTCATTAATTGAGAAAACCAATATGATGTTTCAAGCAGTTTGAAGGCAAATTCAAAATACCATTTATAGACAATCGGGAATGCTAAAATTAACTTACAAATAGATGCAAAACAAGCTTTTTGCACGATGGGAGGGGAAATAAAAAATTGTCTCTCCACCTGATAGAACCATTTTCATGTCTATGAACAAGAATTACTTCCAATGCCAACAGTTTTCTATAATTTTCAGAGTTATAATTGGCTGAAAGACAACAAAATAATTCATAGAAAATGAAAGACTAAAATGACAGTGTTTGGAGCAGATTAAAGTTAATCTAGAAATCAGAGAAAGTGAAATCTTTTGATACCTTAATGTTGTGAACTTAAATTTTACTTTTATAAAAACTGATGGGAAATGCTACCACCCAGAAAGGGCCAGTTCCTCTGGCAAAGGGGTGAGCCTCATCTGGATTATTGCCTAGTGCTCAATTTTGCATCTCATTCAAACTTGACTCCTTTGTGCTTTCAATACATTCAACCCTTAAATAATCCACTTAATATACTGATCCAACCATTTCTTAAGAATAAGATCATCAGTGGCCTTCATTTTGTTATTACTAACTGTATCAACAAATACCGTGGGATTCAGTTCGTTTAAGTTGTCTATTTAAATACCATTTTTACTCCATGAATTGTATTATGTATTTATGTTTGCTTCTAAGATATGCCCGACTTTTGCAAAGCTGTCTAAAGTCAACTGAAAAGTTTTTCCTTTTTGTTGTTCAGATTGTTTGTTTTGATGTATTGGTAATAGAACTCATTAGACTATGGGACCTTAGACAAGTTACCATAGCTCTTTGAACCTTTATTTATTTTATTGATTTATAAAATGGTGACAATAATGTTACCTCTGATGTTAAAAAATAAAATTTATGTAAAACCCCAAGCAAGGAATCTATTGAACACTAATTTTTTAAAAATTGCTACCCTTCCCTCTGTGTCTCTAGGATGTCTGTGTGTGTGTGACTGTGTGTGTGCGTGTGTGTGTGTGTGTATAAGAGAGAAAGAGAAAGAGAGAGAGGCAGAGGGAGGGAGAAATGAAGGCACTAACAATATTTTCTTTGTGTAACTTGTTCACAGAACTCTGAGATCTTCCTTGAAGGAGAGTTCTGTGTGTACCTCATGGCCCTGTTGGGATTAGGTATGGAACAGGAAAGGAAGATAGGCATGGACAATTTCCCCCACAGTTCCTAGTGAGAGAGAGCTATTGTTGACAGCATTGACAAAACTGAATCAATGTTGTCCTGGTTGTCTTTTATATCTTTCAAGACAAAACACAAATAACATAATTAAGCTCTTTGGTATAAGGCAACCCATAATGGACACTTAAATGGAATCAATGCCATTGGCTTGGTGTGCTGCCTGAATGCACAGGAGAAAACATTTGAATGAGATGCAAAATTCAACAGTAGGCAATAGTCTGGATGAAGCTTATCCCCTTTGCCAGAAGAAGTAGAATTTTCTGGGGTGGTGGTATTTCCTATAAGTTTCAACAAAAGCACGCAGGCTGGTGACCTATCTGAGTACTCATGGATCCAGCTATCTGCATGAGTATATACAGAGTTGGTGACCTAAGAGCATGTGGGGCTGGTGATCTGTCAATGCACAGGGAGCTGGTGATCTGCCTGCCTGTGTATAGTTGTCCTCTCATGGTCACAAAAGCTCCCATCTGCATTACTTAGCTTGAATTGATCTATGTTTTTTCTATGGTTATTATTTCTTTTGTGGTTGTTGGGATTAAAGAAACACTTTCTAATATGGGAAATTTTGACATATACAAAAGTAACAAGATGATGATAATGAGTACTTCTATATCCATCCCTAGCTTCAATAAATGTTAACTCATGGCCAATCTTAATTTCAGCTATACCCATACTTGCTACCACATTCACCAAATTATTTTGATGCGAATTTTCAGACAATACATAAATTTATATGTAAATATTTCAATATTTGTCACTAAAAATAATAATAATATTTTGAAGATCAAGTTGAAACAAAAATCTGTTAGCACATTTCATAAAGATTAACTAAGATTGACCAGAGAATTAACAAAATTTTGAAGACTGAAGTAATAAAAGAATTGCTCTTTGTGTGGTATATAACATTTGATACATAAGAATAATATATGGAACCATGTGTATATTACTGATCAAGACACTAAAATAAACACACATGAGCCTACAACCTAGTCGAAGGACTAGAACAATTCCTATGTCAATGAACATGTTCTTTCTCTATCTCATTTTTCTTTCTTTTGGAAGCTAACAAAATGTGTAATTTCATAGTTTAAGTAATTTTCAGTGGGAAAATACCTCAACTATCATGTATTCATGCATCACCAATATTCTAAATCTCACATTTATTATTCTATGTTTATGGTTTTATATAGATGTGTTCCTTCCTATAGGACATATTGTTCCATTTTGTTCATTTTCAGACTTTAGAAAAATGACGTTAAGCCACGTGTAATATTTTGAAACTGACATTCTTCAGTATATATTGTTTCTAAGATTCATCTCTATTGTTGCAGTTAGCTATAGAGTTCCTTCATATTTTACTGTTGCACAAAATTTCATTGTGAGAATATACTAGAATTTGTCTATTCTATATTTTAAAAATCCAATGTTCTCTAAGAAAAGTTCCTAAAAATACAATTGCTGAATCATAGAGTATCTGAATAGTAAAATTCAGAAGATAATGCCAAGTAACAAAGGAAAAGGGTTTTAGTGTCCTTCCATTACATTTGTACCATTTCTTGGTATTATTGAACTTTTTTCCACTAAGAAATGGTAACCAGTCATTTTAGAGAAAATTATACAACTTTTTTGGAAGATATTAATGAAGACCCAATTCAAGACAGAAGATGGATAAGAAGACTCAATATAATAAAGAATTAATTAATATATCTAATTAGTATAAATAACATATTAGTTTCCCTAAGTGGGATTACATGTTTAATGAAATTTCAATAGAAATATCCACAGGTTTAATATGATACTTGTGAAGATAAGTTTTAAATTTATGTAAAATTTAAAATCTTAAAATTTTTATTTAATTTTTTAAATTACATAAAATTTTAAATTTATGTAAAAATCTCAAAAATAGACAAGGCACTTCAGAAGAAGATTTGGGAGACTAATTAAATCAGAGCTCAAGTCTTTTTATAAATCTACAGTAATTAAGACAGCATAGTATTGGGAAAGGATAGCTACAAAGACCATAGAGAAAAGACTCCATAAATAGACTCACACATATATGGAAACATACTTTTTGGTAATTGAATAGACTGCACATCTCTGGGGATTAATCAAGAAATGATGAGACAACTGGCTATCCATTGGGAAAAAAATTGGATTGCCACATTTCATTATACATAAAAATCAATTCATGGTGCATTTATAATACTTAACTATGAAAATATGGTATTTGAGGTACTTTCCCATTGAAAATTACTTAAACTATGAAATTACACATTTTGTAAGCTTCTAAAAAGCATTGTTGATTTAAAAAAATGCAAAATACTTGGGCCACAACCTAAATAAAAGTGTGCATCCAGGCCGGGCACGGTGGCTCACGTCTGTAATCCCAGCACTTTGGGAGGCTGAGGTGGGCGGATCACGAGGTCAGGAGATCGAGACCGCCCTGGCTAACACGGTGAAACCCCGTCTCTATTAAAAATCTAAAAAATTAGCCGGGCATGGTGGTGGGCTCCTGTAGTCCCATCTACTCAGGAGGCTGAGGCAGGAGAATGGCGTGAACCTGGGAGGCAGAGCTTGCAGTGAGCCGAGATGGAGCCACTGCACTCCAGCCTGGGTGACAGAGCGAGACTCCGTCTCAAAAAAAAAAAAGGGTGCATCCAGAGATGTAAGAAGAGCAATGAAAGCAGCTGTCATCTGAAAGATATTTGATAAGTCAGGTGAATCTAACTTATTTTTAATGGCCTTATACTCTCATTTCATCATGAGTTAACAGATCTTTCCCCCCATAAAACTGGGACTCCATAAATTACCCTTAGTATAAGGATGAATAAAAAAGGAAATGGACTGACCAATAGCCCACCATATTGGACCTTATCACAGGGAGATGAGCCACTGTCATGGAGATGTTGCATATTTGGATGCCCATGACAGTCCTCATTTTAAACAAACACCTTATGTTTTAAGCCATCAATTCATGTGTCATCTGCTTCTAAGATATTGGTTCATTCTCAATATGCTAACTCTGGTTTCTGAGGCTACATGGCTACAAACTGACATTAGTTTATGGTAAACTCATCAAGGTTATCAAGTAAAAATATTTTCAACAGTATAATATTTTAATATGTAATAGGAATCATAACCAGTAGTCAAACAGTTGAAGATCCATCCTTGAAGCCAGGGTGTATGTCAAAAATTGTTGACTTGCAATCCCTATTGGAATGGAAAAGTATGTTAGTAAAAATTACCACCAGGAAAGGAACTTCTTACCATTAAACTCATTCGTTGACAAAATTATGAAGATTGTCTTAGTAGCCAAGGCTCTTAATTGCAAATACAAATACAATTTTTCAGTTTAATCAGAAAAAGGAATTTACTAATAGATGTTGAAGAACTTATGGAGGCTTTTGAGAGAACTGTCAAATTATACTGGAAATTAAGTTTTCAGGAAAAATGTATAAAACCAGGCAACGTACTAACACTTGATGAAGAAATTGCTGTTGCTGCTACCACTACTGATGTCACCAAGCATTAAAAGGAAGAAAACTGACCTTACTGCAATTACTACTCTTCCTTGCCATTCCACTTACCATGCCACTTCTGACTCAGACAGTTGATTTTGCAAACTCAAAAAGCCAGACAGTCTGCTACTATTATCACCTTGATGAGTCTCTTGCTCAAACTGCTCCCATCTGAAACAGTCTTAGTCAGCTATGCCTGCTTGTTGGAACTTAGGTCATATGCCCACAGTCTAGTAGTCAAAATTGTGTTTTGACTATTTTATTGGGAAAACAGCTCTCCTGGAATTTTCATATGCTACTCTAGGGTCTCCAAGAGAAGATTCCCAGATGAAGTTAGGCATGCATGAGATTTACTGGGAGAAACATTCTGAGGGATAAATGGGTAATGAGTGTAGACAGGGAGAAAATCCAGACCACAATGCAGGATTCACACCTATGAAGGGAGAGAGGAAAGAAAGGTTTGGGCTGGGATAAACTCAGATAGCAGCACAGTTCTGAGAAAGTTTAAGCTGGTGTTTGTGTGTGTGTGTGTGTGTATGTGTGTGTGTGTGTTGGGGGAAATTCCTAAGCCTAAGATGCCCCTAAAAGAAATTCACCATTGAACAGGAGCGGCTGTTTAAAATAGCCTTCCTGTGCTCACTCATTGGCTGAGAGCAGTTCAGAGAAAGTACGGCCTGGTGTGAACACCAAGCTAGATCCCAAGGTATAGCAGCTGGAGGCAGTCAATGATCCATGTTCCCCATAGCAAGTTTTCTTAAAATGGTATCTGAGCACAGCACCTCCATAATCACCATATATCCCAAATATGGAAATATTCAAAGGATAGTGAGCTGCCATAAAAATGAAAAATGGTGCCAACCCTCCCTCTCCCAACCACTCAACATCAACACTGTATAATCCTTCCATAACACAAAAGAGCCACAACTAATCATTCCTATCAATGTCACTGGTTCTCATGTGACCCAGTTTCATCCTTAACTTGAACAAAGATTAACGAGTCAAAAATAGCCAGAGTCATGAGATCAGAAAGAAAAAAATATTTTCAAGTATACTAATAGTATATGCAAAATATTTTCATTGGGTGTAATAGTGACAAGAGCCAATCTCACTTCTATCCTTGATTCCTGGACCCATGTATTTGGGTTACAATAAACATGGAATCACATATTAGTGACTAGTTCAGCCTACACATCACATCCTGTTAGGATTGTAATCCAAATTCACAAGGCAGTTCCTCCCAGCTGGCTTCATTCATAACTGAGCCTTCAGTTGACTATTACACTATTTACTTCTGAGTAGTGGGGTATATGGTAAAATCAGTGAATTCTATCAGTTTCAGTGTATTGCATTACTTCTTTTGCTATAAAATTGGTTTTCTTGTTGGCAGCAATGCTTTGTCAGCAGCATGTCAGCAGCAATGCTTACTAAGACTTCATCTAAAGTCTTATTAGGCAAAGACTTTAAATCAGCTGTTAGAAATATGCTCAAAAAGTAAAGAAAACCAAGCCTAAAGAATTAAATAAAGTATGGTAATGTTATTCCATTGAATACAAAATGTCAATAAAGCAACAGAGGTTATTTTAAAATAAGAATGAAATAGAAATTCTGAAGCTAAAAGGTATAATAAATGAAATGAAAAATGCACTAGAGAGGGCGAGTAGCAGATTTGAGCTTTCAGAAGAAACAACAAACATGCAGATAAGTCACCAGAGATTGTCCAGTCTCATTAACAGTAAGAAAAAATGAAGAAAAATGAACAAACCCTCAGACACCTGTGGGACACATACCAATATACGCATAATGGGAAACCAAGGAAAGGAGAGAGAAAAATAATTTAAATAAATAATGTCTGAGAACTTCCAAATCCTGGTGAAAACATTAATCTACATTTTAAATAAGCTCACATATCTCAAAGTTGGACAAATTAGAAAAGATCCACACCCAGACACATCATAGTCAAACTGTTAAAACACAAAGACAGAGAATCTTAGAAACAGCAGGGAAAAAATGACCCATTGTAGACATGGGAGCCTTGGTAAGATTAACAGATGATTTCCCATTAGAAACCAGAGTCCAGAAGGCAGTAACATGACATATTAAAAGTGTCAAAAGAGGCTGGGCATGGTGGCTCATGCCTGTAATCCCAGCAATTTGGGAGGCCGAGGCAGGTGGATCACCTGAGGTCAGGAGTTTGAGACCAGCCTGACCAACATGGAGAAACCCCATCTCTACTAAAAATACAAAATTAGCTTGGTGTGGTGGCACATGCCTGTAATTCCAGCTACTCAGGAGGCTGAGGCAGGAGAATCACTTGAACCCGGGAGGTTGCAGTTGACCCGAGATTGTGCTATTGCACTCCAGCCTGGGCAACAAGAGCAAAACTCCGTCTAAAAAAAGAAAATGCCAAAAGAAAGACTATCAAGCAAGAATTCTATAGCCATCAAAATTATCCTTGAGAAATGAAGGAGAAAATAAGACATTCTCAGTAAAACAAAACTGGAAAAATTCATCATTAGTAAACCTGCCATACAAGAAATGTTAATGGGAGTCTCTCAGGCTGAAATAAAAGGACAATTTCTTGGCCAATTTTGTGGTAAATGATCACATGCAGCAGCCACAGCCTTTGAAGGGCAAAGTGAGCAGTGACTGAAAGCCCTCAGGGATATGGGTCTAAACTACCCCACCAGAAAAACCACCTAGATAACCAGAAGCGATGGATGATGATGAGAGGAATCTAGAAGGCTTAATACAGTAGGGAAATGAGCATGGTTCATTGCAACCCCAAGACCAGCTGCAGATGTGAGGACCACAGTTTGTCCCATTATTCTTCCTCTTGTAAGTTTCCTTCAGAGCTGTTCCCAGATAGTGTCAACTTTTACAAAACAAGTGGAGTCACGTGGTGTAAAGAGTGGAGTATACTGGACCCTGTAGTGAACCACCTAGGTTCTCTTTCAGGATTTTGATATCCACTCTCCCAGCTTCCAAAAGCATTGCCTGTCAACAGCTAAGTCTTCCCCAGAGATTGCCCTCAGGTGCAGAGAATTGCATTGCGAAGTTCTCTCCTCCTTCATGGGAGCAGACTAGATCCAGTAACTTATCCATATGAAGAGAAAAAGGGCCATTCTTCCTGCCTCACTTCAGGACATTTCTGAATGGTTCTGATTTAGAATATTCTGTGGAATGAGTTGAGTCTATGTTGCAGTACATTACAGCATAACGTCTTCCTTTGCTCTAAATCCCTTCCCTTAGAGCTTCATAAGTGTTGCTAATATCATTCTCAAATAAACTTTCTGCACACAAATTTCTGCATTAAAGATTTTTTTTTCCATTGGAGAATCTGACCAGATTTTTCCAGATTTGGTAAATTTACTAGAATAAATTAATATAACTCCTGGCACTTAGTAGGCAGCTATTGAACTAGAAAATGTGTTTCCCCCTCTATTTCAATAAGCAGGGAACACCAACAGTAGTTTTCTTTAATTTAGAAGAGGTATTACTAATTCCATTAATTCTTGAACAACGTGGGGGTCAGGGGCACTGAATCCTCCAAACCCCTGTGGAGTGAAAAAATCTGTGTATAACTTTTGACTTCCAAAATCTTCACTAATGGCTTACTGTTGATTGGAAGCCTTACCTATAACATTAACAGTCAGTTAACATACATTTTGCATGTTATATGTATTTCATAATATATTCTTACAATAAAGGAAGTTAAAGAAAATGTTTAAAGATCATAAGGAAAATAAAGCACATTTATAGTTCTATACTATATTTATTGATCTCATCATTTGTCTGCAAGATGAACCATCTGCCTGAAATGACGGTCAACCGCAGATGCAGACCTTCATTCATGCAAAGTATCAAGCAATTCAGTTTTTTCTTGTAATGTCATGACTTTTCTCTGCTTCTTGGGAGGACTTCCAGCATCACTAGTGGCACTTCATATGGGTCCCATGGTGTTATTAAAGGTTTACAATATCGCACTAAACACAATGAAAAATACAAGAGAAGCACGAGAGAACCTGATACACAATTTACTGGAGAAATGAACTGCTCACATGGACATGATCAGCATCACATTGCATTTTAAGCAGATATTCACAATATTTGAGCTCACTGCAATAGCAACAGGAGGTGACTATGAAATTATAATAATAGTGCATTTTGTACTACAGTTGATTTTATGCAGTTATGATTTCATACTGCATCTTTACGTTTGTTTGTGTTTCTCTCAACTGCAAATGGCACCATGTATAGTTTGTGTTTGTATGCATAAGTTTTGATACACTTTAACTTTTTACAATAGATTCATGTATATTTTATGGTAGAAAATGATGAAATAGACTAGTATCTATATTTAATGAATTTACCACATACCTACAGTTCAAACCTATGTTGTTCAAGGCTCAACTGCACTTTCACCATTTTGTTTTAGGATGTATCCTCTTAAGTTCTGTTCTGTAAATTAGACTACAAGGGCTTTATTTTATCATCCCATAGGACATACTATTCCATGACTTGCTGACAGGCCTAGGTTACAAGGGAATAGCAAGAAATATTGATGCCTTAGTAATACACACATGTGTTAGAGAAAGTGTGATCCATTCAATGAAAATATAAGGATTGTCCTAGCCAGTTAGGTTTCTGTAGGTCACAAATCTAAAGCAATTTATTCTTTCCCATAGTTTCAGAGTTCTATCATAAAACCATGCAACCCTATGTATTGATAATTAATAATTATTTAGTGAATAATCTATTCAGAAAGATGAAGACAAAGTTAGGAATGTCAACAAGGAATAACAAAATACCCTTGGGCTAGCAAAGATGGGAAGTCTTTTCTACCCCTAGACTGTAGAGCAGGGACCTAGTGGAACAGGGTCCAGGCCACCTGGTTGTGCAGTTCACTTGTGCTCTTTGGCCCTGCTCATGCCTGATCCCAGAACTGCCAATTTGATATTATTGTTTGTTGGTTGGCCTGACTAAACTTACGGCTCAGTGACGGGGGTGTCTAACAGACTCAGATTATGAGAGGCGATTTGAAAGCACGATCACTTGATGTCCCATGTCAGATGCTACAGAATCCCAGTAGCATGCCAACAGCTGTTTTTAAAACATTTTACTCTTTTTGGCATGGCCTTACTCCAGAATTTTAGACATTGATTTTGTGAGTCTTCTACACAAGCTTGCCATAAACTCCATATAGTTTCTTTTCCTACTACAAATATCTTGAAATAGTCTCTTTATCTGCTTTCAAGGAGGCCTCTGGCTTCATATCTAGGATTAAACTGGTAATTAATCACCATCAGCATTTCACCACCTCTTCCTAGTGCATTCATGGTATTCAGCAGCAGCCATCCAATTCCATTTTCCATAAAATTTGTACTTCCCCAAGCCTCTCAAACACCTTAGTTATTTCACCTGCCTGTGTATCTCCTCCTGCTGGCATTCAATCCCAGTATATGACCAGTGAAAATTTAATAACTACACAATAACAGCATACCAGAGGCTATATATTCTACCTACCATCAGATATGGGGTCCTCATGGCCAATTTGTAGGTGACCTAGCTGCAAAATCTCATTTTGAATTTGATTCCTATGGCCAATTTGGGCACCAATTGACTTGGGTCTGGTTCCTTGGGAAATAGACTCTGAGCAGCATGCAGGGATTTTTACAGGGAGCATGCCCAGGAACACCTGTGTGTGATGGGGATTGGGCAGAGGGAGAGAGTTAACTGTGATAGAATGGCAACAAAGTTCGTTGCCAAACCCCCAGGGAGCTCTGATGGTGTGGGGACCCTTCAGAGATGACCTGAACTCAGGCAAAGAAGTCAAGCCTTTAACTCTAATGAGGACCCATCATTAGATGTAGGCTGCCCTGGGGAAGGGTCTTAACTTTAGGCCAGGCCACTCTCTTCAGCTAAGGGCATTTCTGAGGAGGGAATAGGCCTCAAACCTTTAGCAGGCAGCATTCCTGATAGCTGTGTCTCAGTCTTAAGGGGGTATTACTGGGGGACCGCAGCCCTCACCACCTCCAGAAGTCTTCTGCACAGCCTAAACAGTCAAGTGTGGAGGTGGTAGAAATCACCCTTCTTGCATCTTTGAAATCTCTGAAAGTAGCACTGATTTGTGTGATTCCCCTAGGAATGTGGTAATACCTTTGGCTTCCTATTTTGTTTAGTAAGAGAAGCTCCAGAGAGTTCTACTTGGTCTTAATGAAATAATGGTCCCCATTAGATGAGTCAGGGAGCCAATTGCTAGGTCTTGATTATACATTCAGCATCTAAAACATTAACCACAAATGGATTCATAGGTCCAGTGAGTCATCAATAGTTAAAGGTAGGCACAAATTCCCGGTGTTGCTTCATCTATAAGCCCCTATTTAGACTCACGCTCCAGAGTGAAATGTTAGATTTGTAGAAATGAAGTTACCTTGAACCAATGTCTAATATTTCCCAAGCACCTGGATTTTTTTCTTTTCCTTGGACACAATTATATGTAAAATATCTGCAAGTAAATCGGGGAAATATTGGGTAGGAAGCTTAATGCAGGTCATTTTAATGTTATTATAAGATGCTCAAGAGGACCTGGGCTCCCCTTTATTCAAGAGGCACAGGATTTGTGAACTGACTTAAATCTGAGAAATAGTGAATGGTCATGAATCTACTGTGGTGGTTTAAGTCAGACCTCTGGCTACAGTCCCAGAGTTTCAGGGGATTGAGAAGGATATTATTAAGTTTCCTAGCTATTTCAGTTCTGGAAACCTAGTGATCAATCAATGCCTGCTGAAGATCCCTGAAGATGAGACCATTCTCATAATCACACGAATCAACTTGATGATCACAGTAGCAACAATTACCTTGTCTACAGTTACTGAGTACTGCTACTTGGTCTCTGCCATATCAAGAGTCTATCTTCCACTGAAATTTGGGAGCCCATCTCAATAGCGGTATCTCCCAAATGCACCCAATGGCCTATGGGGAAAAACCACTACAGCATTGTCACAGATGCCAGTGTTCCTCTTATCATGGTGAAAAGAGGAACTTCAGAGTCTTCTTTGAGGGACAGAGCTATGATGGAGAAAAAAATAATGCAGATACATTCACCATTTTTCATGTCTTTGGAATCCTGTTATATGTTAACAATGAGTTTCTGGCCTCTGTACTTCATTTAGTGTAGACTACCACTGAGTTCAGGTTTCAGCCAACAAAATAAGCAAATAGAGTGTTTCCTACCACCCAAAAATGCACATTAAATCTGGAATGTCTGGTAAGTATCAAAGTTATCTTGATCTAAAATTATATTTATCTCTCCCTGGTCTGGAGCCCTGTTAATTCATTGCCACAAATACTTCCCTTGCTTGATCAATATAAACTAGAGAATATCTTACAGTTATTTTAAAGAGTAAATCTTTTCCTCCTGAAATTGGCCCCTGGGCATGCTAGGATGTGATAAGGACCTGTAGTGAGAGGGATGACTTTACATTGCAAAGTAGCTTCCCTACTGAGGTCATTTTAAGGTCTTCAATAAGGCAGGCATTCATCATGCAGGGTGGAAGGAACGCTTCTTCTGTCTGGGAGGGTTAGTGGAGTTTTAAAATTTGGGGTATTTTGAGTGACTCAAATATTCCTTAATGTACCCACTCAAATGCACTGCATCTCATTCTTTCCTGGGTAGTGACTATGGATGCACATAAGAGATTTTGTGAGCTGGGAATTCAACCTATATTGTAATTAAGCAACTCATATGATCAAGGAGTATGATTTTCAGCCACATTAGTTCTATAGGTCTGTAGTTCCCAAACATTCTCTTGGGAGAATCATAGAAACTTCTCTGATCCTGTGGCTATATTGCATTCAGAGGAAAATTTGAAGTATTGGGACTTGTCTTTCTTGACACTGTCAGCACAGTTAGGAGCAGTCACCATAGTGCTATGTTCCTCATGCCCTTCCCACTGTCTTAAGGCAGCATACACTATCTCCTTCAAAACCTTATCTCTAATGACACTTAATTCAAGGTGAGCACTGATGATAACTTAAGAAATTATTTCAGCATTACATGAACTGGCTACCAGAATCCTCTCTTCTAATCCTATTTTTTTTCTGTTTTCAACCAGGTCAGATAAGTAATATCACCTTCTTATTTCAATGAGGACCTGCTGCTTGCACCCACCCCTGGTAACAATTACTGAGTAACATAAGGATCTCGGGTGCTAACAACAGAATTCACTATCTAGTTTATAGGGAAGTTATTATTCGATATCCAGTAGCTCATAGTATCATTGGGAAAGAAGCAGAAATGCGGGCTTGGGGTTAAATGTCCAGAAAAAAATGCCTGCAACTGCCACAGAGATGGCCTGTTAAAGAAACTACTGCTGCTGTTCTTTCTGCTGCCATCACAGACAGCAGGCCCTAGATGTCAGGAACTCTACTGCAATCTCACCACCCTTAGCATTGATGCCACTTTTATATCACTGCCTTGACTTTACAACCCCCAAAAGACAGGCACCTAACCACCACTCTTACCAGCAAATAGAAATTCTACAGAACCAACTTCCTCCCCTTGCACTCTCTGAACTCAAATCCCATGCTAGTGTAGCTGATGGGGGGAGACCAAGTCCACCTGTATTACTGCTGAAAGAGGTACAGATTGAGCTCTCTCTATGATGTAGTAAGGTATACATAACAGCACGGGGTATTACTCCATTCTCACACTGCTAATAAAGACATACCTGAGACTGGGTAATTTATAAAGAAAAGAGGTTTAATTTTTGACTCACAGTTCCACAGGACTGGGGAAGCCTCAGGAGACTTATACTCATAGTGGAAGGGGAAGTAAACGTGTCCTTCTTCATATGGTGGCAGCAAGGAGAAGTATAAGCAAAGGGTAGGGAAAGCCCCTTATGAAACTATCAGATCTTGTAAGAACTCACTATCATGAGAACAGCATGAAGGCAACCACCTCATGATTCAATTACCTCCCACTGGGTCCCTCCCAGGACACATGGGGATTATGGGAACTATAATTCAAGATGAGAGTTGGGTGGGGACACAGTCAAACCATATCACATGGGAATTTGCTCCAATATCAAAAAGTTTTTCAAAAGATGCTATCTATCTATCTAATCTATCTATCTATTTATCTATCTATCTATCTATCTATCTATCTATCTATCTATCTATCTATCTATCATTATCTATCTGTCTATCTATCTATCTATCAAAGGGATCTATAACATCTTTGCAATATCGAAAAAATTACAATATGATGATAGTTGTAAAAAAGCAGAATGGACCATGATAGGTAACCTTAGTCTATTTATTTATCTAGGTATAATTTGTTAATTTTTCTGTTAACAAGTAAGCTTCAGGAGAACTAGGAGTATCATGTTCACAGCCATTTCTGCCTGCCCTACCCTAAGCATTTTCTAAACCATAAAAAATATTTAGTAGATATATATTGAATGGATTAAAAATTAAAAAGCAGCATCTAGTTAGCTTCTTGATATGTGGCTTACCATTCTGCACACCAACAATTGCAATGTTTACTATTGTTTTCTCTAGGGTCTAAAAAAGTGCTTGAAATATGGTAGCACTTAATCAAAAGTAGCCATTATTTTGAAGTAAAATAAGTACTGTTGCATGACTTTTGATAACTTGCCTGAGACTACCCAGTTAGTGGAGACATGTGATTTTGGTGTTAAAAATGCATATTCTGCCATTGTAATGTTTGTATTTGAAGCATGGTTTCACCTTTTACCAGCTGGGTGATGCTGAGCAAATTACTCTGCTTCTCAGTGCTTCAGTCTCCTTATCTATAAAATGGGGACAATAATAATTATATCCACTTCATAAATTGTCCTGATTTTTAAAAATTATACTTAGAGACCCTAAAACAATGTCTGCCACATGGTAGACATTCCACTGCTATTTATTGCTTTTACAAATGGCCAATTCATTAAACCATCATATATGGAGACATGGTTCCTGCACTTCCAGGGCCTCAGTTAGGGCCATTTTTCCTCTGGCTGAGTTTCCTTCTCTAGCATTCCTCTAAATCCATGGAACATACAAGGGTCCATTAGCAAGTCTCCCATCAAATCATTAGCTGCTTGAGAGTAATTACCAAGTTGTACTCATCTTTGCTCCTTTAAAGGCTAGTATTATACATAACACATAGCAGACGCTAGCATTATGTGGTATGTAGCAAAATAATTTTCAATTTTACGTTAAATATGCTTAGCTAAAGGAGTTACACATTTCAAGTTCTCACTCCACCAATGCTGGCTAAATATAAGAGTTTTTTATGTTTTCTGAGAGAATGCCTAGTTTGGTGTAAGATAAGGACATGAGCAAGAGTTTCTCTGAAACTTCAATATATCATACAAAAGAGGACAAAGAAACTGAGAAATGATAAAGATAAATATGACTCAGAAATTACACTCAGAAAATGTAGCAATCCATCTCTGCACAGACTGTGGGAACAAAGAAAGCATGAAGGTTGAGTACAAGCTGGGAAAGTGTTTGTTAAAGGAGGACGGAAAGAAAGTGAGAATGGTGTTTAATATTAATGATATTAATGTGATGTTTAGAGAGATTGTATCTCATTATATTGCAAATAATCCAATTACATACACCCTCTGCAAAGTATAAATTAACAGAGCGGATTTGAACAGAATTTTGTGAGCGCTTCCTCAAGTACATGTATACCATAAGGCTGCATGAGCTTATCTTAAGGAAATGTAACTAGAATCACAAAGATCAAACATGGAGAAATAAATGCCAAGAGGAGGTGTGAAAGTGTTTGCTTTTGGAGAGGCAAATATAGACTAGTCTTTAAGAGTGTGAATTGAACAATGAGAACTCATGGACACAGGAAGGGGAACATCACATTCCGGGTACTGTTGTGGGGTGGGGGGTGGGGGGGCCGGGGACAGCATTAGGAGATATACCTAATGCTAAATGACGAGCTAATGGGTGCAGGAAATCAACATGGCACATGGATACATATGTAACAAACCTGCACATTGTGCACATGTACCCTAAAACCTAAAGTATAATAAAAAAAAAAAAAAAAGAGTGTGGGCTATGAAGTCTGACTACCTGGGTTTTTTTTATTTTTATTTTTATTTTTTTCAGACGGACTTTCACTCTTGTTGCCCAGGCTGGAGTGCGATGGCGTGATCTTTGCTCACTGCAGCCTCCGCCTCCCGGGTTGAAGCAATTCTCCTGCCTCTGCCTCCTGAGTAACTGGGATAACAGGCGTTAGCCATCACGCCGGCTAATTTTGTATTTTTAGTAGAGACGGGGTTGCTCCATGTTGGTCAGTCTGGTGTCAAACTCCCGACCTCAGGTGATCCGCCCGCCTCGGCCTCCCAAAGTCCTGGGATTACAGGTGTGAGCCACTGTGCCCGGACTCTACCTGGGTTTTTATATCCAATTGTTCTTACATTAACCAGTTTTATGACATTGGGAAAATGACCTTCGTTTTCTCATCTCTAAAATGGTAATGATGGTCATATCATTGCTGGGGAATTTATAGTGCTTAAAAAGCATGTAGGACATGCTTGTCTATAGTAATTGCTCAACAAATGTTATTTGCTATAATTATTTCCAAACAAAATATGACCGTTTTTCAAACTTCCTTTAGCCTTTAATAATGCTGATCATTGGTACACTGTCATTTTTTTAAAAAGTGTTCTCCAATCTAAAGTGCAATGGAAGTAATTTCTTGTGTCCAGGGGAATTATAGAACCACTTCCCATGAAAGATGTGGTCCACGGAGGTGGGTAGGAGCCTTAAGTTCAACCAACTCTAAAAACCCAGGATTTTCTTGGCTCCTTACCCCCTATCCATACCATGTAAAGATATTATTCTTTGCCACTAAGATATATTTTCACACCTCCAATTGTCCAGTACTCTCAGTTTGGCTGGGGCTGCCACAGCTCGGTAGCTTTGAATTTCTAAGTCCAGCATTACAGATTCCACACTGACGTAGTCAACATAGAATAGGTAGTTCTTGGTGACTATGTCAAAAACCACTAACTATATATGTATGAGTCTATACCAAAACCCTCTCTTCTGCTGCATTAAATTATTGTCTATCCTTACTGTCAATATCATGGTCTTGATTTCTGTATCTTTATAGCAAATCTTTAAATCCAGAAATGTAAGTCCTCAAACTTTTTTTTTTTTTTTTTTTTTTGAGATGGAGTCTCTCTCTGTCGCCCAGGCTGGGGTGCAGTTGTGCGATCTCGGCTCACTGCAAGCTCTGCCTCCTGGGTTCACGCCATTCTCCTGCCTCAGCCTCCCCAGTAGCTGGGACTACAGGCAGCCGCCACTATGCCCAGCTAATTTTTTGTATTTTTTAGTAGAGACAAGGTTTCACCGTGTTAGCCAGGATGGTCTCGATCTCCTGACCCCATGATTCGCCCATCTCTGCCTCCCAAAGTGCTGGGATTACAGGCATGAGCCACCATGCCCGGCCAACTTTTTTTTTTTTAAGATGATTATGACTGTCTCTGGCCTTTTGCATTTCCATATGAATTTCAAAATAAGCATATAGTTTCCATAAAAAATATCCACTGGAGTCTTGATTAGTATTGTTGTGAATCTGTGGCAAATCCCATTTGGGTGGGGGGAAATTGCATCTTATAAACCATGAGTCTTCCGATTAATGAACATGGTATATTTCCCCATTATTGAGGTATTTAATTTAACTTAGTAATTAATGTCTTATATTCTTTAATGTAGATTTTTTTGTACATCTTTCACTAACTTTATCACTCAGCATTTTAATATTTTTAGGCTATGCTATGTACTTTTAAATTACTACATTTTGATTTTATTTTTCAATTATTTGTTGCTGGTATATGCAGATACAATTAAATTTCAAATTAACCTTGTATCCTGTGGCCTTGCTAAATTCACTTATTAGATGTAGTATTTTTTATGTGGATCTATCAATATTTTCTATGTGTACAATCATATCATCTTCAAATAAACATAACTTTGTATCTTTCCAATATTGGTAATTTGTATTCTTTTTTCCTGCTTTATTGTACTAACTAGCATCTCTAACACAATGTTGAAAAGATGTAGAGAGGGGGAAAATTCGTCATTAATTAACCAGTAAGCATTAACTGTGGAGGGGGATTAATAGACACCTGTTATCAGAGTAAGTTCTCTTCTATTTCTAATTTAAGAATTTTTGCACTAATGGATTGTATATTAGATCAAATGCTTTATCAGCATCTAATAAAGTAATCAAATCATTTTTCTTTTTATTTTGTTAATGTAGTAAACAAATTAACTTTTTTATTAATTTTAAAATGTTGAACTACCCTTTCATTCCTGAGATAAACCCAACTTGATCATCATGTAGTAGTTTTTAATATATTCATGGATCCTATTGCTAATATTTTTGTTGAAGATTGATGTATCTTTGTTCATGAATAATATTGGTCTATCATTTTCTCTGCTTGGTAATGCCCTTAACATGTTTCTATATCAAGCTTATACTGGCTTCATAAAATGAGATGTGATATATTTTCTCCTGTATCTTTTGAAAGAGTTCATATAGGTTTGGTGTTATCTCCTCATTAAATATTTGATAGGACTTGTGTGTAAAACCATCTAAACTTACAGTTTATTTGTGGTAAGGTTTTTAAACAATAAACTCAGTTTCTCTAACAGATATTAAGCCGTTTGACTATTTCTTCTGAAATCACTTTTAGTGATTTGAGTATTTCAATACCTTTTTCTATTTTGTCTAAGTTGGCAAATTTATTGGCATGAGGCTGTTCATAATACCATCTTATTGTACTTTTATGTCCTTTACAATCTCTAGTATGTAATAATTGTGTGTTTCTTCTTTCATTTCAATTTTAATTGAAATGTAATAATTGTACATATTTATGGATATTTGTATACAATGTGTAATAATCAAATTAGGGTAATTAGCATATCCATCAACTCAAACATTTAGCATTTCTTTGTGTTGAGAACATCCAAAATCCTCTTTTGACTATTTTGAAATATGCAATAATTATGGTTAACTACAGTCACCTTGTGCTATAGAAAACTGAGCTTGTTTCTCCTATCTAACTGTAATCTTGTACCCATTAACTAACCTCTCCTTATTTTCCCCTCCCCACTACACTTCCCAGTATCTGGTAACCATTATTTTATCTCTACTTGTGTGTGATTTACATTTTTAGCTCCCACATATGAGTGAAAACAGGTAGTATTTGTCTTTCTGTGCCTATGTTCACTTAACATAATGTCTTCCAGGCTCATTTATGTTGCCCCAAATAATAGTATTTCTTTTTTATGGCTAAATAGTATTCTATTATGTACCTATACCACATTTTCTTTATCTATTTATCCATTGATGAACACTTAAGTTGATTCTGTATCTTGACTATGGTGAATAGTGTTGCAATAAACATGAGAATGGAGATAATGCTTTGACATACTGATTTCCTTTCCTTTGGATATATTCCAAGTAGTGGATTGCTAAATTACCTGGTATTTCTATTTTTAGGTATTTTAAATTTTATTTTTAACTGACAAATAATAATTATACATATTCATGGGATATATAGGGATGTTTTGATACGTGTGGTGTAAAGGGATCAGGTCAGGTTCAGTAGCAAATCCATCATCTCAAACATTTATCATTTCTTTTCATAATGGTAGTACTAATTTACATTCCCACCAATAGTGTATGAGTTCTTTTTTCTCTACATCATTGCCAGCATTTGTTATTTTTATATCTCATTGTGGTTTTGATTCACATTTCTCTGATGATTAGTGAAGCTCTTTATTTTTTCATATACATACTGGACATTTGTATCTAGTTTTATTCTTCTTTATATGTATATCCGGTTTTCCCAGCACCATTTATTGAAGAGACTGTCCTTTCCCCAATTAAAGGGGAAAGGTGCTGTTTTCCCAACACCATTTATTGAAGAGCACCATTTATTCCCAGCATCATTTATTGAAGAGACTGTTCTTTCCCCAATTAAAGGCATCAGACTATTCCTGATGCCTTTGTTGAAATCAGTTGGCTATAAATATGTAAATTTATTTCTGGGTTATCTATTCTGTTCCATTGGTCTCTGTGTATGTTTTTATGCCAGTACTACGCTGTTTTGTTACTATAGCTTTGTAGTATATTTTGAAGTCAGGTAGAGTGATATTTCCCACTTTGCTCTTTCTGCTCAGAATTGCTTTGGTCATTTGGAGTCTTTTGTGGTTCCATGTAAATCTTAAGGTTTTTTTCTCTGTTTCTGTGAAGAATGTCTTTGGTATTTTTATAACAATTGCATTGAATCAGTAGATCATTATGGATATTATAAAAATATTCTTCCAATCCATGAACATGGGATATCTTTGCATTTTTTGCTCTTTTTGACAATTTTTATAAGTGTTTTTTAGTTTTCATTGCAGAGGTCTTTAACCTATTTGGTAAAATTTATTTCCAGGATTTTATTATTTTTTAGCTATCATAAATGGGATTTCTTTTTCAGATTGTTAGCTATCGGCATAGAGAAGTGCCACTGGTTTTGCATATTGATTTTATATCCTGTGTCTTTACTGAATTCATTGATCAGTTCTATGTTTTTTTAGTGGAGTCATTAGGTTTTGCTACATATAAGATTATGCAGTAGACTTCCAGGATGACATTAAATAAAAGTGGTAAAAGTGGACATTCCTATCTTGTTTAGGATATTAGTGGAAAGTTTTTCAACTTTTTCTCATTTAGTATGAAAATATTGTCATGTTAGCTGTAGGTCTGTCATATATGGCCATTATTGTTTTGAGATATGTTGCTTTGATACTTACTTTGTTGAGAGCTTCTATCATGAAAGAATATTGAATTTTATCAAATGCTTTCTCTGCATTTATTAAGATGATTGTATGGTTTTTGTCCTTAATTCTGTTTATATGATGTATCATGTTTATTGAATTGTTTTTGTTGAACAATCCTTACATCTCTGGGATAAATCCCACTTAATCATGGTGTATAATCTTTCTGATGTTCTATTGAATTTGGTTTCCTAATATTTTGTTGTGGATTTTTGCATGTATGTTCATTAGGGATATTTGTCTGTAATTTTCCCTTTTTTATTGTGTTTTTGTCTAATTTTGGTATCAGCGTAATACTGGCCTCATAGAATGAGTTTTAAAGAATCCTCTTTAATTCTCTGAAATTATTACAGAAGAATCAGTATTAGTTCTTTTTTAAAAGTTTGGTATAATTCAACAGTGAAGCCATCCAGTCTTGGACTTCTCTTTGTTGGGAAATATTTCATTACTGATTCAATAACCTTACTCATTATTCATCTGTTTAAGTTTTCTATTTCTTCATGGTTCAGTCTTAGTAGGTTGTATGTATGCAGGAACTTGTCCATTTCTTCCAAGATTTCTGATTTTTTGACATATAGCTGTTCATAATAGACTCTCATGATCCTTTGTATTTTTGTGGAATCAGTTGTAATGTTTCCTTTTTCATCTCTGATTTTATTTATTTTATTATTTTATTTTTATATATTGTTTTATTTTAATCTGATTAAAATTATTTTAATTGTTTAAATTTTAATCTGATTAAAAATATTTTATTTTAATCTGGTTTTATTATTTATTTTCCCTTTATTTTCTTAATCTAGTTAATGGTATTTTTATTTTTGTTTATCTTGTAAAAAACCAACCTTTGTTTTTATTATTATTACTATTATTATTATTATTATTTTTTTGAGACGGAGTCTCGCTCTGTCGCCCAGGCTGGAGTGCAGTGGCACAATCTCGGCTCACTGTAAGCTCTGCCTCCCGGGTTCACGCCATTCTCCTGCCTCAGCCTCTCCGAGTAGCTGGGACTACAGGCGCCCGCCACCACGCCTGGCTAATTTTTTGTATTTTTTTAGTAGAGATGGGGTTTCACCGTGGTCTCGATCTCCTGACCTCGTGATCCGCCCGCCTCGGCCTCCCAAAGTGCTGAGATTACAAGCGTGAGCCACTGCGCTCAGCCTGTTTTTATTATTTTTATAAATTATTTTATTTTAATCTGATTAAAATTATTTTATTTTAATTATTTAAATTTATTTTATTTTAATCTGATTTTATTATTTTATTTATTTTCCCTTTTTTTCTTAATCTAGCTAATGGTATTTTTATTTTTGTCTATCTTGTCAAAACCAACCTTTGTTAATATTTTCTATTTTTTAGTCTCAATTACATTTATTTCTGTTCTGATCTTTATTTCCTTCTATTAATTAATTTTTATTCTGTTTTTTCTTCCTGCTTTTCTAGTGCCTTGAGCTCCATTTTTATATTGTTTATTTGAAGTTGTCCTACTTTTGTTTTGAGATGACGTCTTACTGTGTTGCCCAGGCTGGAGTGAAGTGGCACGATGTCAGCTCATTGCAACCTCTGCCTCCCAGGTTCAAGAGATTCTCCTGCCTCAGCCTCCCAAGTAGCTGGGATTATAGGTGCACATCACCACACCTGGCCAATTTTTGTATTTTTAGTAGATTCGGGGTTTCACCATGTCGGCCAGGCTGGTCTTGAACTCCTGACCTCAAATGATCTGCTTGTCTTGGCCTCCCAAAGTGTTAGGATTACAGGTGTGAGCCACCATGCCTGGCCTGAAGTTGTTCCACTTTTTTGATGTAAGCATTTATTGCTATAAAATTCCTTCTTAGTACTGCTGTTGCTTTATCTCCTAGGTCTGGATATGTTGTGTTTTTATTTGTTTCAAGACATTTTAAAATTTGCTTCTTAATTTCTTCATTTACCCATTGATCACTAAGGAGCATGCTATTTTATTTCTGTGCATATGTAGAGTTTTCAAAGTTCCTCTTGTTATTTATTTTTAGTTTTATTCCATTGTCATCACAAAAAATACTTAACAGAATTTTGATTTTTTAAAATTTGTCAAGATTTGTTTTGTGACCTAACATATGGGTCAATCCCGGAGAATGTTCTGTGTGCTGTTGGGAAGAATATGTATTCTGCAGCTGTTGGATGAAAAGTTCAGCAAATGTCAGGCCAATTTGGTCTAGAGTGTAGTTTAACTTCAACATTTCTTTGTTACTTTTCTGTCTGGACTATCTGTCCATTGAGGAAAACAAGATGTTGAAGTCTTCTACTACTATATTATTGTCATCTATCTCTCTCTTTAGATCTATTAATATTTGTTTTTTTAGTTGCCCTCATATTAAGCGCATATGTATTTACAGTTGGTTTATCCCTTTGCTAAATTGACTCCATCATTACAAAATGACCTTTGCCTCTTTTTTTTCAAAGTTTTTTCTTTTTTTACTCTAAGTCTATTTTATCTGATATAAAAATAGTTACTCTTCCTCTCTTTTGGTTTCCAATGGTATGGAATTTCTTTCTCCATCCCTTTATTTTCAGTCTATGTGTGTCCTTATAGGTAAGATGAGTATCTGATAGGCAGAATATAGTTGGGTGTTGTTGTTGTTTAAATCTATTCAGTCACTCTACATCATTTAATTGAAGAATTAAATTCTTTTAGAATTAAGGTTATTGACAAGTAAGAATTTGCTGCTGCGATTTTGTTAATTGTTTCCCGGTTGTTTTGTAGATTCTTTGTTCCTTTCTTCTCTTACTTTCTTCCTTGTGGTTTTATGGCTTTCTATAAGGGTATGATTTTTTTCTTTTCATCTTTCATGTATCTGTTACAGGCTATTGTTTTGTGGTTGCTCTTAGGCTTAAAAAAATCTTATATTTATAACAGGTAAATTTAAGCTGACAATAGCTTAATTTTGATCACATATACAAACTCTCCACTTTTACTCTTCCCCTTCCCATGTTTTGTTTTTGATGTCACACTTTATATATTTTTATGATAAAGATCTCTTAGGAAATTATTGTAGCTTTCATTGTTTTTAATAGTTTTGCCTTTGACCATTATACTATAAATATATATGTTTTATCCACTGTCATTACACTATTAGACTGTTTGAATTTGACAGTGTACTTACTTTTACCAGTGAGTTTTATACTTTCATATGTTTTTATGATACTAATCTGTGTCCTCTTCCTTCAGCTTAAAGAACTTTCAGCATTTTTTTGTAATGCAGGTATAGTGGTGATAAATTCTCTCACCTTTTTTCTGTCTGAGAAAGCCTTTATTACCCCTGCATTTTTGAAAGAGAGAATTGGTGAGTTTAATATTCTGGGTTGGCAATTTTTTCAGGGTTTTGAATATATCATTCTACTCCCTTCTGACTTGCAAGGTTTCTGCTGAGAAGTCCATTGATAGTCATGCGGGGGTTCCTGTATTTGGGATGAGTCACTTTTGTCTTGCTGCTTTCAACACTCTGTCTCTAACTTTTGACAATTTGACTATGATGCGTCATGTTCTAAGTGTCTTTGGATTTATTCTATTTGGTATCTCCTGTACTTTCTGGATATGGCTTTCTAATTTCCTCCCCAAATTTAGAAAGTTTTCTGCCATTTTTTTAATGTGTTTTCTGCTCCTTTCTTTATTTTTTCCTCCTTCAGCATACCAATAATGCATAAGTTTTTCTGCCGACAGTGTCCCTTAAGTCTCTTAAGCTATCTTTACTTTTAAAATTATTTTTGCTTCTCAGATTGAATGCTTTCTAGTGATCTGTTTTCAAGTCCACTGATCCTTTTCTCTGCTTCATCTATTCTCTGGTTGAATTACTCTAGCAGATTTTTCAATTCAGTACTAGCATTCTTCAGATCTGTGATTTACATTTGGCATTTTTAAAAATACTTTCCATCTCTTTGTTGAAGTTCTCAGCTGGTTCTTGTATTGCTGTCTTGACCTCTATGAGCACGTTGATGACTATCATATTGAATTCACTGGTGGGTAAATCACAAAACTTCACGTCATTTGGGTTTCTGCAGATTTATTTTGTTCTTTCCTTTAAATTGACATATAATATTTTACATATTTATGAGGGTACATGTGACTTTTTTACATGCATAAAATGTGTAATGATCAAGTCAGGGTATTTGTTCTTTATTTGGAATGTATTTTCCTGTTTCTTCATTTTCTTTTATCCTCTACGCTGGTTTCTGCACATTAGGTAAGACAACTTCTCTATAGCTCTCCCACACTGGACTTGTGTGGGAGAAGTTTTTCACCAATTTGTCTTACCAGGGATTTTAAGGTGCCCCTGGAACTTAGAATGTGCCATGTCTTGGCGGTACACCAATATTAGTGTGATAGGAGCCTGGCTCCTTCGATGCAGCTAGAAAGTTTGGGGTGTTTGAGGTATGTTCTAGTTCTTGCTATCTTCATCGTGGTGCTACATGCAGGTGTTGTCTTCCACTCTCTCTGCACTAAGCTGAAGAGAGGATCTTGGCAAATCCCTATACTCATATTCAGGCTGCACCTTCTGATTCTGGAGGAGTAGCTGCTGGCTGCAGGCCTGTTAACATGTCTGCCTGATTGTTTTCTATGGCCATGGGTCACTCAGGATTGCAAAAGCCCTTTGACTTTCAGAGCTAGGTTTAGAAGAGAGTCCCTTAGGTGGTAGTTATGAAAGTTGTGGTGCTTGGTGCATGACCCAGTTCTTTCCAGAAAGAATGGATAGTCCTGGATTTGTCTCTGGGACAAGCTTGGGTAGGTCTAATGAAGTGCCAAGCTCTGGCTCTGGCTAATGAAGGGCTATTGTTTTTTGACCCATTAGCTCCCTCATGCAAGTTAATTAGAAACCAGGCTATCAAATAGCCACTGGGGGTGTGTGTCTCAAGCCCCTTTTGGAGAGAAAGTGAGAGCTGCATGTTCTTATCCCTTTTTGGCAGCTTTCCAAGGGGATGTAGTTCCCGGAAGTGTTTGGACACCTGTTTAAGGCAACCTCTTCGTTCAGTGATCAAGGGAGACTCGCATATGCCTAGTCCCTTTTGTTCCCAAAGCTACCATATTAAAAATGGAGTCCTTTGGGAGGTGGCACGTAGCTTTAAATACTGGGGCTCTTAATATGTGTCCTAAACTTCTGGCGTTAAAATGGTAGTTGCATTTTTTTAAGCCCTTTCTCTGCACTGCTCCAGAGGGATGAAGTCCTTGGAGGTGCAGAGACATGTGTATGTCACTCCCTTTTCCTCCTAGAGCTAGGAGACTTAGGATTCAGTCCTTTGGATAGGCATTGTAAGAGTTAGGATGTATGGTGTGAGCGCAAACTCCTCCTAGATTGGTGGTGGGTTAATAATTAACTGTCTCTTTAACCCTCCAATGCAAGTTAGTAGCCTAGTTTCAAAACACTGGCATTTCTCCTAATGCTATCCCTCCCCACTCCCCCCACCACACAACAGGGCCCAGTGTGTGATGTTCCCCACTCTGCGTCCAAGTGTTCTCATTGTTCAATTCCCACCTATGAGTGAGAACATGTGGTGTTTGGTTTTCTGTCCTTGTGATAGTTTGCTCAGAATGATGGTTTCCAGCTTCATCCATGTCCCTACAGAGGACATGAACTCATACATTTTGTGGCTGCATAGTATTCCATGGTGTATATATGCCACATTTCCTTAATCCAGTCTATCATTGATGGACATTTGGGTTGGTTCCAAGTCTTTGCTATTGTGAATAGCACTGCAATAAACATATGTGTTCATATGTCTTTATAGTAGCATGATTTATAATCCTTTGGGTATATACCCAGTAATGGGATGGCTAGATCAAATGGTATTTCTAGTTCCAGATCCTTGAGGAATCACCACACTGTCTTTCACAATGGTTGAACTAGTTTACACTCCCACCAACAGTGTAAAAGTGCTCCTATTTCTCCACATCCTCTCCAGCACCTGTTG